>NW_006921849.1:2319176-2331862 GCF_000298275.1 Orycteropus afer afer | reverse complement strand
GGAAGATTGGGCAATCTACTTCCGTAGTGACACGGCCTCGGAAACCCAACGATGGGCCGCTATGAGTCAGAATCAACTCAATAGCAGTGAGCTTGGTTTAGTTTTTTGGCATACATATAACAAAACTTACCACTTACACAGTTTATATATGTACAGCTCATTGTATGTCAGTTATACCTCAATAAAGCCATTATAAAAAAAGAAGAAGAATGTTATCTTACCCAAAATAGAAGAGTATGACACAGGCATAGGACAGGATTCCTTGTACTTTAACTGAGCTTGTCACAACTCTGATGAGCTGGCCAGAAACAAACCAAAACAACAAAGACACACAAACAAAACATATGACCAGAGAGTTATCAGTTAATGCTGAAACAAACCATTTCTCCACACTGATTTGAACGATTTGGGCCTACACCTGCGGCCTTTGTATGATCCACATGGGTAGTCTGTGATGTGCCCATTCCTATCAAATCTTACACCTGTGGTGGTAGATTTGGTTTGTTCAGGCAGCTAGGGCACCTCTGCTGACCCTTGGGGGTCAGATTGCACAGAGTCCACAGATGGCATGTCTACCTGCACCTAATGGAGACGCAAATGAGCATTTTTTTCAATGGAAAACTATCCCAGAAAGTACAAATGAATTCCTGGTACACATTTCCCTGCCAGAGCTAAAAATATTTAGTGGGTATTTGCTTTATCCCTGTCCGTCCATCCCCCACCCCGCCCCGCCTTTTTTTTTCGGTCTTTGGTGCCTTAAGAACTTCCAATAATTTACAAGGAACACAAGAAAAGGGAGTGTAGAAGTGTGTACTGTTCTAAAAAACTAAACACCACTAGAAAATTAAGGGGAAATCATTTTTGTCTAGTTCAGATAGTTACCTTTGTACACCTGTTTTCTTACTTATCTTATAGAAATGAAAGAGTCCCAGGATTATCCTTTCAAGTCTGCTAGGCTCCAGTGGCATAAAGCCTAAGGTATTTGACTGCTAACCAGAAGGCTGGTGGTTCAAACCCACCAGCCACTCTTCGAAGGTTGGGCAATCTACTTCCATAGTGATACTGCCTCGGAAACCGAAGGAGGGGCCCGCTATGAGTCGGATCTGACTTGGGAGCAGTGAATTTGGTTTTTGGTTTTTTTTTTTTAGGGGGAATGGACTGTCATGCACTAAATAAATTTCACTATGAAAAAAAAAAATGACTGGAAGCCTCGTTTATTTCAAATCTTTAAAAGGAATACCACATGTTAATGTGGTTCCAGGATTTTAGTCAGTAATATGGAAACAAACTAATTTCATATTTAACTTTAAGATACTTAAGTACAAAGTCTCATTCCCATGAGACCTTAATACATGATTTATTTTACTTTTTTTGGGATAGGAATTCATTGGAGGACCTAAGGTAACATTTAGAAGGAAACTCTGCAATCCTTGTGCCTTAACTTGATTACTGCGGCCTCAGCATGTCTCTCACGGCTCCCAGATGTCTGTCCACCAAAGTGATGGCACCTCATGAAGCTCTGAGAGAAAAGTCCCTCAAAAGCAAACCCCCTACATCATGGCACTGAATCATCGCCTCTGAAAATACAGGATGTTTTCCAGAAGCTTTTAGTAATCAGTTATTAAGTTTACATCTTTTGGTATAATAACCATAAAAACTCATTTAAAGAAAAGAACAAAACAAAGACTGCAGGAAAAATTTAAAATACTAAGTGAAAAAGAATATGATTATAAAGCTGTCTGGCAAGTAAGTGGTTCTGTAGACAAATCAATCAATTATTATTTAGCAAAGAAGGGCTGCACTGCAACCCAAACATCCAACCAATCCTTTGCCTTTTTGCAAATCTGTCAGGCAAACCTGGATTTATCCTCAATCTTTTTGTCTCATGCTTCCAGTTGCAGAAAATAAACGTAGAAAAAACAATCAATACTCTAGTTTATCCACTCTCTTAAACCGTTAACAAGTAATTTTCCTCTTTAAAATTCCCCTTTCCACAATTCTGAGTTCCTTTTCCCAAACAAAAGAAAATTGTATTATATATAGCAAGTAAACATAGTAATATAATTGAAAATATTTTAGGATGTGGTTATCTGGAGACCTGGACTGAAATTTAAGTATCACTGAACCTATTAATCACCCATCAGCTAAAAAATGTCAGGCACACTGGTTGAAAAAAAAGTTGGTTCAACTGACTTCTCCTTTATGCTTTTCTTAGTTGATTTCCATGAGACTTTGTGTTATCTAGAAGAACTCTTCAGGCCTTTCAGGCAAAAGATGGTTGCATCTGATGTGATGTGAGACTAGGTAGTTTGGGTACAACCAACAAATGTTCTTAATAGTATTACAGCCTTGATGTGGGCCAGTAACTACTTTCAAGGCTGCCGCAAACAATTCACTAAAATATTCCAAATTTATTCATTTTTTAAAAAAATTAATTTAGTAAGTGTCAGAGCTACTTTTTGTTTTAGAAATATGAGAGTTTCTGAATATGTCAGTAGTAATTTTCATTGTAAAAAATCTGGGAAATTTATAAAAAGGAGTTATTACAATGGATACAAAATATTTCTCCATTTGGACAAATCATAATTTATTTAATCTATTTACTTTGTTTCTAAGTTTTAGAATTTTAGCTATTATAAATTTCTAAATTTTAACTACTATAAATGCTATTGTGATGTGTATCTGTACCCATAAACCACTATGTGCCTTTTGTAACTATTTCATTAGGACAAAGTCCTAGAATTGGAGTTCCTGTGTCAAAGTATAATACTGTCAAACTGTCCCCCAACAATGTTGAGTTAATTTCTATTCCCACCTGCAGATAAGACAGAGCCACAGCAAAGCCCCCACCGGGTACTGCCATTACTAAAGATCTCTGCCAAATGAATAAGCCAAAAAGAGCAGCCTCCCAGCTTGGAAAGCTACTACACACCAACAGGCCTCAGCAGCACTGATCTGCTGTGGCTCAAAATCCAAAAGGATAATGCTATCACTTAAGACCAATTTTCCTTCCAAGTCGTTTTCACCTTGATCATCATGATCTTTTGTAAACAAACTTATTGATCCACTTTTTAAAAAATGTATTAACTATGGCTATCTCTACCATAAAAAGGGAAAGAGAGTATGGACTTACTAAAACAGCTAGTGGGAGAGGAATAAACCCCATCCTCCGTGCCACTGAGTCACTGTAATCAGTATACGCCTGGAGAGACAAAGAGGAAAGGATTCTGGTTTATGGGCTTTAAACAGCATTTAACAGTACTGCTCACTCAGCACCAGCCCATGCTCTAAACAGGTGAAGCTACGAACAAGAAAACCTAGCACCTATTATGCAATTTAGTAAAACAATGCAGAAATCTAACTGTTCATAAGAAGTACTAAATACCAAGCTGCGTAACATTACAATGCTGTAAAAATCATGCACTGTGTAATGGGCTAAGTATTATTATTATTGTTAATTTGTAACATTTAGTGTAGAGAATAGAGACAGTAAGAAGGTAAGTTTATGTAGTTTTTGTTAACTAATATTCCACGATGGAACTAAACCACTATTCAGAGTTAAATTCTGAGGATGGTATTGATATAGGCTCACATTTTTCTGTCGGCTGCTAACAAGGTCAAAGGCAAGGCTGGCTCTGTATTCACTGTAGACCTAGAGACAAGTAAGAAATACTAAGTAAACGGTGAAAATATAAAATATGTAAAGATTCAGATTTAGTAGATAAAAATGCTCAGCCTATGCAATGAAGCAGGAACAGGTATTCATCAAGTGTTTCACCAGACATCTGGGTCCAGCTCCTCTAGAGTAAAGGTCAAACAGCACCTCACTCTCCACGGCCCCTCCTGAATGCTATGTTCACAGGCCTTTGAAAAGTTTCTCTTTTCTACTTCAGAGAGGGAGACATACTCAATGCTGCTGCTGCTGCCTCTGTGAATTTAGAATTTTGGGAAAAGTAGCTCTTTTAAGAAGTGTAATATACAGAAGATAATTTAAATTTTTTAACACTAGATGAACAGTTAAAACTTACTATCACTGTACATCAAGCCATCATGACGCCTTTTAGAAAAATGGGTATTAAGTGGGATTTAGAAGTAAGGAAAGGTAGCAGTTATAAAGGTACTTGCAAATTGCCATTTCCACTAAAAAATCCACTTAACACCTGAGTTGAGCCTGTTCATTTTTACTTCAGGTGCTGAGAAGATGAGCCAGTGACAAGGGGCTTGTTCAGCATCGAGGAAGAGAGTAAAGGGTGGATCGCTTTATCAGAGCTTTACAAAAGAACTCCCAAGTCATCCTTTATTGAGAGACAGTAAAGGCTGCAGGAGCCCACAGTCAGGTCATCACAGTGGAGCAGCTGCAACTACACTTGATTTTAAATTTCTGTCTCTTTAAATAAAACAGTAAGCACCATGAGACTATTAAAAGTACGACCCGGTAAAATCCAGACAACTGCTCAAACTAATATCCATTTGTGGACTGGGGTAGGAACGAGGAATGCGCTAGGAAACTCTCTTCTGTCTTATATACAATTTGCCTATATAGCCAAATACCCATTTTTGAAAATTCTATAGGATATCTGACTACAGTTAAAACAAATCTCACAAAGTTTCACCAAATACTTTCACCAGAAAAATACAAGGCTCTTGTCTTCTACAACTTATCAGGAACTTATTCACAATCACAGGAAAACATTTCAATTTTAAAATATATTTTAAAAATCCACCACGTTGGATGGAGCTCTTTTCCACTCTTCGGAAACTACTGCTCTGAGATAATCTTTAAATCTTCACTGAAACTATCTCCTGAAATCACCTTTAAACTAAACACTAGTTTAGCTTAGTAAGTAAAGAATGGCTGGCTGGAGCAGTGTGCTCTTCTGAAGAACTGTCTATATGTGATCAAATGATAACAGCAACTTGACAGTCAGATGAGATGCTTAGGGCCAGTGAGTTTATCTTAATGGTGAGGGACTAATTTGGAAAAAGATGGTGAAAATGATCACACAATGTGATGAACGTAATCAAAGCCACTGAATTGTACATGTAGAAATTGCTGAATTAGTATATATTTTTATACGTGTATTGTCACCAAAAAATAACATTTAAAATAAGTAAATAAGTAAAAAAGTTTTGAAAAATTTTTTTTTAAAAGAAATAATGTGATTTAAAAAACTAAAAGTGACCAGATTCTAACAGTGTAACAATTAACAACGATCTTGAGTTAAATGACATCGTCACCTCAACTACTGGCTAATCTACACTTCCACCTAAAAATGTGGACCTCTGACTGTTTAAGACTGAAATAAAATATTCTCCCAGGAGGGAAATCAGTTTAGAAATCTGACATTTTAACTCTAACTTAAAAATAGTAGTAATTGTCTATTATCTTTATAAATATAACAAACCTAAACTCAGTATTCTACAACTTTATAATGTTAAAGAGAAGTGAATTTTAGACACTGAATAGCTTATTAAAATACATACATCGGCAGTAATGTCATTGAACTTGGTGATGAAAGCATGTTTTACAATGTCCACAGCAATTTCTGATGCTATCACCATGCAGACATCTGGAAACAACACCCAGAGATGATCTATAAAGTTTAGGAAGACAAAAAAGAGAATGAAATCTCTCCATGTGAATGGACTCCAAAGTATCTCAGGCAATCACAGAAATCTGAAATCTCCAAAGGGCCAAACCATGAACAATGACAGAACTAATGTAAAATTAATTATAATTTTTATCAAAAGAGCCATATTTTAACAAATTAAGTAAGTGTTCATACAACACTTTCTATGTGTCATATACGTAGCTTTGAGTGGGGGTACAGACGTGAGCCCCTGGCTTCATGGGTCATCCTGGAGTAGGGTGGGTCCTAACTGCAACCCCTTCTGAGGGATGTGTCATCAATGGGGAGAAGAGCCACACACACAGCATCACATGGGGGAGACAGCACATGAGGGTCCCACTACAAGCCCAGGGATGCCAAGAACCCTGGGGCTACAGAAGCTGAAAATGACAAGAAGGCTCTTTCCCTGGGGCCCACAGAGGGCATGGCCCTGAGATGCTCTAAACGTGAACTTCCGGCCCCCACAACTGTGCAGAAACACAATTCTGCTCTTTAAAGCCCCCCTCTTTGTGGTATGTCAGCAAGGCAGCCCCACGAAACTAAGGCAGTACTCCACCATGGAGAAAGTACTCAATTTATTCTATGGAAAAAGGTACTTCCACTTCCCACACAATGAAGTTTTGGAGTTTCAGCAATATTTATTTTAGTCCATATATAAAAAGATGATTTTTGGTTCAAGAGTGAAATTATAAGACACCATATTTGTTAAGAGTTAGTTACCTGGATTCCAAGAAAATTGTTCCATGTTCCTTAGACACACTATCAATAACAGCACATAATTTGTGAATCGTTCCTTAATATCTGATAAAAGAAAATTACATATGAATACTACAGTGTCTCATAACAATTATTTGCATCAGAACATAATGAAATTATTACAGTATACATAAGCAGTCAAATAAATATATTATCACTCATACAGGATAATGCTACATTGGTAAATCATTTACTTCTTAACTCTAGTATGGACTAGAAAAAACCTTTCAAACCTGCTCACAGGGGGGCTCTTAGAGCACTCCCCCTGAGCCCTCTGGAGAAGCAGGATAACTGTTTCCATTTTGCAGAAGAAATAATAGAAGTAAAGAGTAAAAAAGAAGACTTTGGGCAGTGTAAGCCCCCTGCACCCCAGACTACTTCCAATCTGGTCAATGGTAAGTACATGAGTACTGACCTAACAAATCCTTTACCTAAGAGAGCCCTGGTATTACAACAGCATTTTTCGGAGTCATGTATAACTCAGGAAAAAACCCTCAAAAATTAGGTTCCTTAATGACATTTATCACAGTTAAGAACTCTGAGTAAAAACCTATTTTGAATAAATTCAGTAAAATTAGTGCCTAAGGCACTTGACTGCTAACCAGAAGGCTGGTGGTTCAAACCCACCAGCCACTCCTCGGAAGGAAGATTGGGCAATCTTACTTCTGTAGCGATACTGCCTCGGAAACCCAAGGAGGGGTCGCTGTGAGTCAGGTCCGACTAGACAGCACATAATAACACAACTGAATTCCCACTAAAGGGTAGTTTATACATTTTACTTTTTGAGCTGTTACTATCTCACAGAATCCAAGATACTATTAAGAAACGGAACAAAATAACTTGTCTAAGAGGTTTGGCCTGTGTGTGCCCATGTAATGGTAGGAGGTGTAGCTAGAGACCACCACTCACACAGAACCTGTCCCAAAAGCTTGTATACATTTCACCATCATTTCTCTAATATTCTAACAGCACAGTCACCCCGAGTCTCATCCAGGGTGAAGAATTTCACCTTTAAGTTCTGTCACGAGACTCTCTTTGCTCCTTTTCATTTATAACAAAACAAGTTGGACTTTTATTCCATAGCAAAACCTCTAGTCTCCATAGGTGAGCTAGCATTTTCCATCTGTGTGTCCATCCTAACCCCCTAAGTTCTTTGCAGGGTAGCTCGGCTCCTCACCCTTTTTTGTGATGAGTCTGATCTGAGCTGTTCTTTAACTTCTCTTAAAGCTCAGTGGCACAAATGGCTATTTTTGAAATGGCTGAGGTATTTCTTATGAACTGCTTTTCAGCCTAAACTCATAGTATAGTGAAGTTCAGGTAAGAACAGAGATGCTCACTTAAGGGCCTAACAAAACTGGAACAAGGTGCATGTGGTGTTTTTCAAATATAGATAGTCCCGGACTTACGACAAGGCTGTTCCAGTCTTAAGTCAGTACTAACCTAAATTGAATACCTCATTTTTTTAGTTTTTATTATTCCAAAAAAACCCACTCACTGGTATTGAGTAGACTCCAACTCATAGTGACGCCACTGGATTCACGAGGTGGCAAATCTTTGCAGAAGTAAACTGCCTTATTTTCCTTCTGCAGAGCAGCTGGTGGGTTTGAACCACCAACCTTCTGGTTAGCAGCCAAATGCGTAAATGTGTGCCACCACAGCTCCTTTGTTTTCATTATTACCTTTTCTTATCAGTATCTTTATAAATCTAGTCTTTGCCTTTTGGGTGTTGGAAACATTACATATCAACTTACAGATACAATAACGGCAAATCTCACACCACACTACGCTACCAGAGCTCCTGTAGTAAATATTACTAACCACAAAATGTAGTAAAAAAGCCCCCCCCCAAAAAAAAACCCACCAAAACCAGATGGTTGTAAATGCGGTTCGTTTTAACTCAAATACTATCCTAAGTCAGGGACTACCTGTACACACGTTTTTACTAGTTCTAGATCACAGGTTCAATTTATTTTATGATTTTCAAAAAGGATGTAGGTTAAAAGAGGCTAAGAAAAGTCTGTTCAAGAACAATTTCCATGAGAATTGGAAACAAAAAGCATTCTCTGTTGCTCACTGCTGCTGCTGGGTACTGTTTCCTCAATTCCCCACTCAGAGACCCTACTGGACAGAGCAGAACTGCCCCCACAGAGCTTGCTTGACTGTAATCTTTACGCCAACAGATTGCCAGGTCTTTCTCCCAGGGAGCCACTGGGTGGGTATGAACCTGCAACCTTTCAGTTAGCAGCCTAGCTCCTATCAGTGGGCCAGCAAGGGCTCTTTCTTAGTTACTTACCTATAGTTAACCATGGAATTTAATTCATGGGAACTGAATCTGTCAATGTACTTTTAGTTGGTATTCTGTACAATTACTCAAAAGTGTGTATGCTAAATCCTTTGGACTTCCATTTTCGTAAACAAATTTGACAAAGAAATACACTTCATCTACGTAGGGCACCTACACTGACTTGATTCACTATGGAATTATCTGGAAAGAAATTACCTTGAACACATTATTTGAAACAAAACAAAGGAACTTGCATGAAATCTAATAGAAGAAAAACAGTTAACAGTGTGGAAATTAATCAGATCTGAGCACAGAGTTGCCAGGAATCTTGGCTAGATGGTAGCTGCCAGCATAGAGGAAACCTGTAATATTTCAATTTTCAAAGACACAGATAAAAGGGAAAACCCCCAACCTATTAAGAGGGATACTTAAAGCAAAACAGATTTTAGAAAAGTAGATTATTTCAAAATACTGTAAAGATTTAAAAAAAAAAAAACAACTAGTAAATCCTGACAAATGCAATTTCAAAATATGAGGGATGTGAAGGATGGTGACTTTAAAGATGAAAAGTTATACCTTAAAAATATGTATTTCAATCACTCATTTATCAATATAACTGTGAAAATGAGGCTGTTATATATATATTGTTGTTGTTTGCCATCGAGTCAGCCCCGACTCCTAGCGACCCCTCCTTGGGTTTCCAAGACAGTTATCACTACAGAAGTAGGATTTTCCAACCTTCCTTCCGAGGAGTGGCTGGTGGGTTTGAACCGCCAGCCTCCTGGTTAGCAGTCAAGTACCTTAGGCAACATGCTACCAGAACTCCTATATATATATATTTTTTTAAAAAACATATTCTACTCTTGAATATTGCTGTTTTTATCCCATTGAAATTTTGCATAGATTTTCTTTTTGGAACCTAGATTTGACTTTTACAGTTTGAGCTTTCTTAATGTATATCTGTATTTTCAAGAATACTGAAAATACCGTGGACTGCCACAAGAACGAACAAACCTATCCTGAAGTACAGCCAGATCACTCCTCATGAATGAGAGTGGCCAGACTTCATCTCACCTACTTTGGTTGTGTGGTCAGAAGGGACCAGTCCCTGGAGAAGGATATCATGCTTGGTAAAGTAGAGGGTCAGCAAAAAAGGGGCAGGCCCTCAACAAGATGGACTGACACAGTGGCTGCAAGGGTGGGCTCAGGTATAGCAAGGACTGTGAGGCTAATGCAGGAAACGGCACTGTTTCGTTCTGTTGTTGACTGGGATTGCTATGAGCCAGAGCCGACTTGAAAGCACCTAACAACAACAACAAAGTATACCGTCTTAAACAAAGTTTCCTCACAACAAAATCTCACACAGGAAATGATATTTGAGTATAGTGAGAATAGAATCTAAGACTGTAACCTATTATATATATATAACCCACAAAATATTTAAATCGTTTCTTTAGAACAGTCAGGGTTTTGGTTGGGAATGAACCTTTATATTAATTGAAAACTAAAAATTCTGACAAAATGGAAATGTTTTCTTTAATCTTTATTAAGTAGTCTAAAACATTGGTTTTCAGGTTAATGTTTTTAACATATCTCTGCTATTCAGATTATGAAACTTCTTTTTCTCGGCTACATTACCACTTACTGCTAACCAGAAGGCTGGCAGTTCAAACCCACCAGCCACTCCTCAGAAGGAAGTTCGGGCAATCTACTTCTGTAGAGATACCACATCGGAAACCCAAGGAGGGGTTGCTATGAGTCAGGATTGACTCAACAGCAGTGAGTTTAGTTTTTTTGAGGAGGGTGATGGACTTTAACTTACTCTATTTATAATCACATTTCAAATGCGAAATAAGTGCATTTTCTTTCCTACAGCTGTTCAAGCTTAACGCCATTGCGCAGGCTGTGTAAGGGTGTTAAAGTCCCCCTGAGCTGGAACCAGCTTTACATAGCACAGCTCCCGTGGCTGCACAGTTCACGTTGGCAGGGCCGACAACCATGCAGAAGTCTGTACCTCAAGAACTGCAGTCAGAGAGGCCTGGGCTCCCCAGTCAGCTGGAACTTACATGAAAACAAAGTGGGAAAAAGGATAAACCATTAAAGGTCTAGGAGCTCTGGTGGCATAGTGCCTAAGACATTTGACTGCTAACTAGAGGGCTGGCAGTTCAAACCCACTAGCCACTCCTTGCAAGAAGATTGGGCAATCTACTTCCATAGTGATACTGCCTCAGAAACCCAGGGAAGGGCTGCTATGAGACGGATCCAACTCGATGGCAGTGAGTTTGATTTTTTTTTGTTAAAGGTCTGGTTTTACAAACTAAACTCCATTTCCTCTGTTGTCAGGCAATTCTCCTAAAGGAAATGTACACTCAGCGAATAAACTGAAATGGGTAAGATTACCCTTAAATGTCCAAACTGCATCTTCAACGTTAAAGCAGCACAAGGTGCTGAACCTGACATTACATACTCAGCAGCTCAACTTCTGAGAGAAAAAACAGCTTTCCCAGGAGAAGGAATAGCCAGTGCGTGAGCACTCCCGGTGGCTGGCTCTGGTTTTGCGGCTCTGTGAGCCTATGAGGCAACCCACTTCACATCCTGCTGCCACCAGCTTCACAGCCAAGATGCACATGTGGTACTTGCAAGATTGTTTAGGTTAGCTTTTCCTTGGGAATGAGTTTTAAAACCTACCTTAGCATAAAATCATTTGTATTTTCACATACTTCTAAAACTTAACGAAGAGTGAAGTCATGTTCAAGCACAGCCTTTGCTGTAACATACAATGTCTTACCTATAATAAACAGTGAAACTTCTTTGGTGATAACTAAATGGGAGTTCTGGTGGCGTAGTGCCTAGGGCACTTGACTGCTAACCAGAAGGCTGGAGGTTCAAACCCACCAGCCACTCCCTGGAAGGAAGGTTGGGCAATCTACTCCCATAGTGATGGCGCCTCGGAAACCCAAGGAGGGGTCGCTATGAGTTGGGTCTGACTTGACAGCACATAACAACAGCAACAACCATTTTAAGCGAAAATAAACTCCTGAAAGTTCTTGTCAACGGAGATGCGTTACCTGATCAATATGCCATTCTTTTCATTTTCCATTCTCTTAAAATCCAAATGTTGACTCCCTAATCTAAAAGGTCAGGGACTTAAAAGAAAGAAAAAGGGATCAGCATGCTGATGATGGGATTAAAATCCATTTACAACCTCCTCGTACTCTGGAGGGTCCTATTCATAACTCCCAGAAACGCTTAAAACGTGACACTTGCATGTCTAGCTTAAACCTCTATAAAGAACGTAATACCTACTCAGAGCAGGTTACTAACATGAATTAATTTTTAAAAAATGTGATTTCTGTAACAACTGAAATTCTCATTGTTGAAATCAATATTTTCTAGAGTTAATTACTAAGGCTGACAAAAAGAAATCTGTAACTAACCCTTTCTTCCTCTCTTCTTTCAATTCACATTCACAGCCCTGGGCGGCACCCTGTGAGAATGGGCGGCACCCTGTGAGAAGGGAGGAATACTACACAGCAAGACAGGCCACAGCCAGCCTCTTGAGCTCTGACACCTGCGGGCCACTGCCATTCCAAAGAACTATCTAGAAGTAAATGACTTTTTCTGTGTTTGCTTCCACATCTCTCAAAGGAACAACATCACGTGTCTCAGAAACATTTCTGGATGAGTGAGAAGCTTCTGATAAGATGTTATAGGAAAGTCACTAATTTTTATTATCTTAAACATCCTGAGATAACAATAACCAAAGCTGAAAAGGAGGCTAAGTAAAGATGTTGACTATTGCTGCTAGGTGCACCGAGTCAGTTCTAACTTACAGCAACCCTATGTGGGACACACCATGACATTGCCTGTTCCGTTGTTATCTTGGAGCCCTATGCTGCAGCGACAGTGTCAATCCATCTTGTTGAGGGTCTCCCTCTTTTTGCTGACCCCCCACTTTACCTAGCATGATGTCCTTCTCCCTCCTGATAATGTATACCCACAGTATGTGAGATGAA
>NW_006921849.1:2316191-2318836 GCF_000298275.1 Orycteropus afer afer | reverse complement strand
AGAAGGCTGGTGGATCAAACCCACCAGCCACTCCTCGGAAAGAAAGTTGGGCAATCTACTTCCATAGTGATACTGCCTCGGAAACCCAAGGAAGGGTCACTATGAGTCGGGTCCAACTCGATGGCAAATAACAACAACAATCTTTTGCAGCAGATTGGCCTAATGCAAATAGATTGGCAGGGTAAGAGAAAACAGAGGTAAAGGCAAAGAAACAGTGACCCTCAGGCAATGTTTCAGAACCAACAGGAAAATCACCCTGCACAGACTGCAGGTAGAAGCTCATTGTACGTACCGCTATTGGACATCTGGAAGAGATTGTTCTTTTCAAACTTCTTGAAAACACTTCCTTTAATTTCAACAAACTGAAATGGTAAACAAAAATAACATCTTTACAACAGCTTTTAAAATGGACATGCAATATGTAAAACTCTTCCTGGAGAAGAAATAACAAGTAGATCCGAGGATTTTACCACATTTAGAATACTGCTGCTATGGCGACCATTTTTTTCACATATTTTTACATTTACAAAACTGTAAGACAAAGTCTCATACTTACATTATTAGACATCATGATAGTAAGAAGTGACTTGTTGTGGGAGTTAAAAGCTACATTGAGAGTTGTTGCTTGAACCATTATAAGAATTGCATGCAAAACTAGCAGTAAGAAGTGTTAAGGAAAAAACATCAATCTGTTTAGATATTATATTAATTGATATATTATACAAATTTTAAGAAGTCTTGAGGACATGGTGGTTAAGCGCTCGGCTGCTAAAAAAAGGTCAGTGGTTTGAACCCACCAGCTGCTAAATGGGAGAAAGATGAAGCAGTCAGTTTCCACAAAGATTTACACCCTTGGGAACCCTTTGGGGCATTCTATTCTGTTTTACAGGGTCACTATGAGTCAGAAGTGACTTGACGACAATGGGTTTGGTACAAAAATTTTGAAAGTGAATAAGGGAAGAAAAAAATGACTATGTTTTCTAAATTAAGTCTTCCTGAAGTATTTTTCCCTATTAGCTTTAGTTGGTATACATTTACAGAACAAAAAATATGCAACCCATTGTGGGAAAATGCAGTCAATGTCATGAGACAAAGCGTATGTGAGCTGCAGTATGGAAAGTGAGTTTGCTCTGTAAACTTGCACCCAAATCACAATAAAAATTAAAAAACAACAACAAAAAAATGCAACCCAGATGGAACTAACCAGAGTAGGAATAAACTTCTGTGCATCTTCTTATTTACCATGAACAGCTGTGGAATTAGGGCTGCCTTGTTTTATATGTATCTCTAATACTTAGCAGTGCCTGGGAAATTTGGTTGTTGTTAGATGTCATCAAGTCATCTCCCTACGTACAACAAAACGAAACACTGCCTGGTCCTGTGCCAGTCTCACAATCCTTGATATACCTGAGCTCACTGCTGCACCTTAGTGCCTAAGGTATTTGACCGCTAACCAGAAGGCTGCTGGTTCAAACCTACCAGCCACTCCTCGGAAGGAAGGTTGGGCAATCTACTTCTGTAGTGATACTGCCTTGGAAACCCAAAGAGCTATGAGTTGGACCTGACTCCACAGCAGTGAGTTTGTTTTTTCATTATTATTATTATTGCTGCACCCACTGTGTCAATCTATCCCTTTTGCTGACCCTCCACTTACAAACCATGATATCGTTCTCCAGGGAATGGTCCCTTCTGACAATATGATCAAAGTACATGACACTAAGTCTGGCCATCCTCACTTCCAAGGAGCATTCTGGCTCCACTTCTTTCAGAACAGATTTGTTCATTCTTTTGGCAGTCCATGGTACCTTCAGTATTCTTCACCAACACAACAACTCAAAAGCATCAACTCTTCTTCAGTCTTCCTTGTTCATTGTCCAGCTCTCACATGCATATGAGGCGATTAAAAATACCATGGCTTGGGTTAGACACACCTTAGTCTTCAAGGAGACATCTTTGCTCTTCAACACTTTAAAGAGGTCTTCTGAGACTGATTCATCCAATGCAATATGTTGTCTGATGGCTTGACTGCTGCTTCCATTGGTGTTGATTATGGAACCAAGTAATGTGCAATCTTTAACAACTTCAATCTTTTCTCTGTTTATCATGATGCTGCTTAATGGTCCAGTTGTGAGGATTTTTGTTTTCTTTATGTTGAGATGTAATCTATACTGCAGACTGAAGTCTTTACTTTCCATCAGTAAGTGCTTCAAGTTATCCTCACTTTCAGCAAGCAAAGTTGTGTCATCTGTATATCACAGGTTGTTAGAGTCTTCCTTCAACCCTGATGCCATGTTCTACTTCATGCAGTCCAGCTTCTCAAATTATTTGTTCAATATACAGATTGAATAAGTATGGTGAAAGGATACAACTCTGACATACCTCCTTCCTGATTTTAATCCATACAATGTCCTCTTGTTCTGTTTGGACGACAGCCTCCTGATCTATGCTCTATCATGAGCACAATCAAGTGCTCTGGAATTCCCATTCTTCTTAATGTTATCCATAAGACATTATGATCCACACAATCGAATACTTTTGCATAGTAAATAAAACACAAGTAAACATCTTTCTGGTATTCTTTGCTTTGAGCCAAGATCCATCTGACATCAGCAATGATATCCCTTGTTCAATGTCCTCTTCTGAAT
>NW_006921849.1:2304337-2315641 GCF_000298275.1 Orycteropus afer afer | reverse complement strand
AATCTTCTGTTCAGCTCTTTTATCTTGTCATTTCTTCCATTTGCTTTAGCTACTCTCTGTTCAAGGGCAAGCTTCAGAGTCTCTTCTGACATCCATTTTAGTCTTTTCTTCCTTTCCTGTCTTTTTAATGACCTTTTGCTTTCTTCATGGATGATGTTCTTGATGTCATCCCACAATTTCTCTGGTTTTCGATCATTGCTGTTCATCAAATGCATCAAAACTATTCTTTAGATGGTCTCTAAATTCAGGAGGGATATAATCAAGGTCATATTTTGGCTCTTGTGGACTTGCTTTAATTGTCTTCAACTTCAACTTGAACTTACAAATGAGCAACTGATGGTCTGTTCCACAATCAGCTCCTGGCCTTGTTTTGGCTGAAGACATTGAGCTTCTCCATCATCTCTTGCCACAGATGTAGGCAATCTGATTCCTGTGTACTCCATCTGGTGAAATCCACGTGTATAGCTGCTGTTTGTGTTACTGAAAAAAGGTATTTGCAATGAATAAGTTATTGGCCCCCCAAAAAGTTTATGAAGTAAATTATGGTAAATGCTTAAAGAAGAGACTTAGAAATACAGTTTCTGAATTCATGTAATTTGCCTTCTGAGAAGGAAAAGAACCCAGAATAAAAGTTTGTTGAATGTGATCAACAAAGAAGCAACCTCCACCTGGTTTTTCAGGGGATGTGGACTGTCAGACAATAAGAAATGCCTGATAATTAACATGCTTCCTCATCCATCATCCTGTGAGTTGCAGAACTACCTTCACGTTACATTTGGAACGTAGACTATGTATCAGAATGGCAACTTTCTTCTCCATTATCTCTGTAACAAGTGTTTACTCTCATATAAATCCTTCTAGTCCGTTAACTTCCTAAGTATTAACAGAATTTCTCTCAAGTGTCATTCTTTTAGAAATATTGTTGTTGTTGTTGTTGTTTGCCATCGAGTCGGCCCCGAAATATTAAGGGAAAAAAAATCCTGACACATTCCTGTGAATGAGCCCTGACCCCACATAAAACTGAAGGAGGTGTGTATGGGTAATGTGCACATACATGTACGGATATACACACACGCACATATGCACATACTGTTGATACAGTAATGCATGCAGTCTCCAAAAGAAAATCCTTAAACCACAGGAAAAAGTCTCCACAATTCCTCTGCAACCAATTTTAAATCTGACTTCCAATGTACTTCTAGGTGTCTTCCATACATTTTAAGCCCAGGGCTATAATAAAGAAGTGGTTGGTTTAAAGATAAATTCAAGAAAAATTCCAATATAAACACAACAAAGTTGTATGAGTCTATATAAATGTAAAGTATGACTAAATGTGCGCTATCCTTTCATTTTTCAATCCTTCCATACAATCAGCTATACGGAGCCTAGAACTGTGTTCCAGTATTTCAAACAGTCAAACATGAGGTCTTTAACTTACTCTACAGTTACTATTACTACCACCTTCTCAAAGAAAACAGAGATTTCAGTGTTGTCAGATTAAGATGCACACACACACACACACACATATACAAACTTACAGTGTTGCAGGTGCCATGGAGTTGATTTCGACTTATAGTGATTCCACGTGAAAGAGTAAACTGCCCCATTGCGTTTTCTAGGCTGTAGTCTTTACGGGAGCAGATCTCCATGTTTTTTCCCCAGAGGAGCCACCAGGTGGGTTCGAATCATCAACTTTTCTGTTAGCTGCTGCATGCTTAAATGTTTTGCTACCTGGGTGTCTTATACACATGTATCTATGGATGTATATTTATCTCTGCGAGATGCCTAACCAAATAAAATGATGTAGAGTATGCACTGACTGCCAGAACGTCTAAAAGGATACAGACATAGAGAACGGCCATGAAAAAGTGAGGAATCACCCCGATGTGGGCTCTTTTTCTTTCTTTA
This sequence comes from Orycteropus afer afer, assembly GCF_000298275.1. Taxonomy (NCBI): domain Eukaryota; kingdom Metazoa; phylum Chordata; class Mammalia; order Tubulidentata; family Orycteropodidae; genus Orycteropus; species Orycteropus afer. The sequence goes on along the minus strand of NW_006921849.1, from coordinate 2,313,733 downwards.
GGCTCCGTTGCTGTCCAGTAGAGAGCATCCAATATATCTTGCCCAAATGACGAAAACAGACGATCAGCTACCTAAAAAGAAAAGTTTTGGAAAGGTGGTTAATATTCCAGTTAAATGTTACTAAAATTCAGATCCACCTCAAATACTGGAAACACTGGAAGGTAAGCTGCCAAAGAGGAGGGATCTTTGTTCACTGAGGTTTCCTGAAGCTCTGACCCATGGTGAGCGCTCATTTTACTTACAGCATTTGAATTAGACTTCACCCAGCTATCTATGTTTATGACAAGGAAAGTCATACATAGTGGCAAAGAAAAAAAGGGAAGGTACATCAACAATCATTGTTCCTTTCATCTTAACTCTTTTAACTTCAAACACAAGATTCAAACTTCAATACTTTAGGGCAAATATGTGATTTGACTCACGGTAGTCACATCTAATATTTGGAAATAATGGTGGTCACAATTTGTTTGTCTGAGTCAATTTCCATGAAGATCACACACAACACACTGACATCAAGTCAGGCAACTCATAGCGACCCCTCCTTGGGTTTCTGAGGTAGTATCACTACAGAAGTAGATTGCCCAACCTTCTTTCCAAGGAGTGGCTGGTGGGTTTGAACCTCCAGCCTTCTGGTTAGCAGTCAAGTGCCTTAGGCACTATGCCACCAAACTACTATCCATGAAGATAGTACAACAAATAAAAAGGGGGACATAACAAAGAAAAGAAGGAGGGCCTGTCAGTGAGGAGTCATCCGGGACGCCCTATCCTGAGAGAGGCTCCCAGACACCCAATCTCTCTGCGCCCATGGACTCCACTGAATCACCCAGTTCTTTTTCAGCACAGGGTCCAACATTTCCTAACATCTTCCTGTGTGTGGCCTCTCGCACCTCTAGATTAGTAACTTCCATGGAAACAGGAGCTTTATCTGCTTTGTTCATTTCTGTATCTTTAGGGTCTAAGACAGTAATGGCCTGTAGAAAATGCCAATTAAGTATCTGCTGAATGACTGAATAATAGCTACTACATGCCTGGCACTGTGCTAAGTCCTTTCTGTACACTGTCTCATCATCTCCTAGTATCTTCGTTTTACAGGTGGAGGCTTAGAGCAACCATGTCCAGGATAACCAGGTAGAAGGGCTGGAGCCAGGATTTGATCTGAGGCAGTTTGCCTCTAGACTGCAGCCTGGACTCCTGCCCACCATGTTTAACCACATTATCAGCTGCAGTCCACCAATGGAGCAAGTATTTAAACCATTTTGATCAGCAATTCTTGGATATAATAATAAGACTACCTTGTAGAAGGCTCTGTAAGTCAGGAGGCACATAGTGAATTTTGGGGCAAGGGAAGCCTGGTCGCCTGCCATCCCCTAAGAGGAAGAAGCTGAAAAGGAGATTGGGCAGTGGCAGGCGGGTGAGGGGTGGGGGAGAGACGGCAGGAAGAACACTTTGAATAGCAGAAGGAAAGGGGACGAGGACTACGCTTTTTCTCTGCGAAGGGGAAAGGATAGCAGAACCTGCTACTCTGCTTCCCAAACTTCACCCCAAATCCACTCCTCTGCATCTTCCTGGGTGGTGGGCAAGGCAAGCATATATGCAATGAGGCCCGAACCACCCCACGGGGTAGGCTGAGATCAGCCAGGTCAACAGGTGGCAGAATGGCCAGGACGGCCTTGTCCCAAGGCTGCTGTGCAGAGATGAAAGCCCTCATCTATGCTAGGGCAGTTTCTGAGCAGGAAGGGAGGTAGCCTGCACCACCTGCCAGTCCGCCCATTAGGAAAACCCCCTCGTGGGTAATTTCAAAGACAGGCAGACCTTAGTTGTGTCCCTAAAATGTAGTATAGGAAAATGCAATTGGAACTTCAAATCTGATTACATAACCTGTACAGGTAGCTTATAGGGTTGCTAAGAGTTAGAAGTGACTAGATGATAATGAGTTTGGTTTTGCTTTTATAAGGGTAGCTTACTATTTCAAAAAATGTATAAGGAACTCTGGTAGCATAGTGGCTAAGACACTTGCCTGCTAACCAGACGGCTGGCGGTTCAAACCCACCAGCCACTCCTCGGAAGGAAGGTTGGGCAATCCTACTTCCGTAGTGATACTGCCTCGGAAACCCAAGGAGGGGTCGCTATGAGTCGGGGCCGACTCGACGGCACATAACAACAACAACAACATTAAGAGTCTTATAAAAAAAAAGAAATTTTTATGTAAAGTGAATGGATAGCTGCTTAATTTTTGTACAAATGCAGATTTCCATGAGATATAGGATACTAAAAATGGTAAATACTTAGAGAAACTTAGGAAATTTATGTTTAGTTGTTATTTGTAAAAATTTCAATGCAATTCATAATGTAAATCTGTTATGGTAAACATATACTTAACACTTTCTTCATAATTTTTAAAGTTCTGGCAGAAAGCATGCATAGGTTTCCAATGGCTTTACAAAATAAATTTTACTATCTTGTGACAATTTACATTCTCAAGGGGTACTGATCCCACTATGTCTAGGTAGCAGGTCTCTTTCCTCCATATTTGAGGAAACATCACACCCTATGGACCTGCTATCCTGAGTGTTCCCAGGGACCACCTTGTTGAAATGCAGAGTCTCCATCCCCACCCTAGGCCTATGGCATGTTGAGGTCCCCAAGGTTTGCATACATCTCAAAGGCCAGAAGCAGCACTAGGAGAGAAAGCAGAATAAAAATTCCTGACCTTCAGGCGCCATGTGCATTGGAAGCTCTGAAGCCGTGCCCAGGACCCAAGCCTGTGCAGGAGTGGGTAAGCGCCGCAAGGGCTGGCACAGGCCCCTACCTCCAGCATGTTGTAGATGATGTAGAGCTTGATGACGGACTGCCCTCTAATCAGATGGTACATCATGGAGTAGTCCACATAGTGCATCATGAAATAGCAGATGACCAAAATGACACCCTTCAAAATGTCACAAACTTGGGCAGGCTGAAGCAAACGTCTGTCCCTGAAATACAAGAGAAGTCATAAAATTCAGTTCCAGTTTATATGTTTTCAAATCAGTGATCTCTACTGGACATACACTGGCAAACTCACATTGAGAATTGGGTTGACCTTTGTAAAAACGTCAAACTAATGAGGATGGTTATAGTAAAGGGCAGCATGAGATTTCTGTCCAAGTAGAGAATATAAAGATGTGAAACCAGAACTATTCTTAGACATGTGCAATCTTCACAGAGACACAGAGGCAAGGAGTGGTGGCGGTAGGGACTAGCATGATGACATGAGCCTTCAGCCTCATCACAAGGCCCTGCAGCCTGATGATCAACCCTTCTTACACATTCTATGCACAGTGTCCAGCACTGCTGCTTATTTATCCCCCTAACGTATTTTTCCACATAGCTTGTAAGGAACTCAGGGCAGTGCAATGTTCCACTGAGTGGATGCCCCGTGCTTTACTTCACATACCCTGACAGACTTCTAATCTTCTGCAACTACAAACCACGATGCAATGTGCATATCACCTCTCACATATGAAAGTTTATCTGTAGGATAAATTCTTAGAACCAGCACTGTGATAGACAGCCATGCAGGAGAAAGCTGAGAGCCCATGTGCATGTCCACAGTCTCACTGACTCTGACTTTCTGCTAAGGCCAGTGATGAGACTGGTACCCAGCATAGTTTAATGTCTAGCTCCCCTACTAGGACAGTGAACATCTTTTTTATATAAGAGTCATTTCTGTTTCCTGTGAAGTGTCTCATCGTACCATTTACTTACGTATTTGCAGGAGAGGCTTGATTGTTACAAAAGTTAGCATTCTGCGACAAGAGTTGAAAATGTTTTTTCCTAATTAATGATAATTAATAATAATATGAGAACGATTCCTTCCTTCTGAGGTCACAGTGTAAAGAGCTAAACCTAAATTACAAAATGCAAAATTTGAAGAAGAGACAGCAAAAAAATATACTAAACAAGAGATTTAAGATGACCTCCTTCACTGGATATAGAAGGAGCTCTGATGGCGCAGTGGTTACGACATTCGTCTGCTAATCAAAAGGGTGGCGATTTGCACCCACCAGTTACTCCGCAAGAGAAAGATGAGGCAGTCTAATTCTGCAAAGATTTACAGCCTTGGAAACCCCTATGGAAGTTGCTATGAGTTAGAATCAAGATGATGGCAGTGGGTCACCCAGTATAAACCTCCAGTGACAAGAATGGCAAAGAAGCCTTTCGAGGTCCTTTGCAGGCTGATTCCTCAACAAAGAAAATGCTGGTGCCTGTTTTGCAGCTTCTATATGTGGCGAATCAATGAAAGAGCTGAGTAATTTCTTTAGGAGCTGCGGAATACCTTCATTCCCACCAACTGGAATGATGCGCCGACAACCAGAAAGGGGAAACCGATTCTGAGCTGGAGCTGACTACTGGCATGCGTCTGCCCCACCTCCTACTCCTCCGTTAGCGCCTCTCTTTCCTAACCCTTGTCCACGACCAAACCTAGAGCTTTCTTCTTCCAAAGACCTTTGCCGAGTTCAACAATCTTTAAGTCTTCCAAACTTACTTGAACCATTACAACAGTGATACAGTAACAATTCTGCGAGTAGGAGTCTTGTTTTCTAGAATGTATATTGTACAGTGTTTTCAGTTAGGTATGAATTTAGTCGATCTGTTTATAGACAGAATCTGGGGCACTGCTGAGGTCCTGAAAAGAGAGAAATTCTGTGAACACACTGCCCAGGAAAGGCTATATACTGATGGACAGACTGGGCTGAACCAGTGAGTCTAAATGGGAGACAGGCTAGCATCTGTCTCAATCAGACCACAGATCTTGAGATGGGCACTGTAAAGCAAGTAAAATGATTCTTGGCAACTGCATTTCGGGTTTGAGACAAGACTATCTAGACAGAGTTGATCAATCCCTATCATTGAGTTCTCTGCCACTCAGACTGTCTCTGTTCTCTCACCCAGGCAACCCTGGCCCTTTGCTCCCACTTATCTCCCATTTCCCAAAGCCCAGCTCAGCCTACAGGTCTCTGCCAAGGGCTATCTGACAATCAAGAAAGTTCTCTGGCCTCACCCCCAATATTTAACATGGAAGAGTTCTTACATTTGCTGATAGTTAGAGCTTGATCATCTAAACACGTCTTTCATCCAACAATAAGAAGAGGAGACCCTGTGAACAATCTTGAGCCCCTGGCCTATGTGTGCCTGTCCCCCTTGGTCTGGGCAGGGAACAAAATGTGAGGCATTCACACGGTGGCTATCTACCACCCACCTCCTCCTCTGGAGGTCGCCACACTCAGCCAACGCTGAAGGCCACAAAACACCCAGTAGGCCTGTGTAGTTAAGAACAATAGGTCACGTTTTATGAATTAAAGAAAATGATAAGAAACCAAAGTGGAGAAAGTCTTGAGTGATTTATATTAATTACCAAAATGATTTTGATTACTAATTAAAGTGGAAAACAATACTTGGAGCTTCCCTTGCTGGACTGGTGATCCTATCTAGGAGATAATGGGCTTTTTTGGTATATATCTGGCTATATTTCTTTATAAACATATTTACCACAAAGGAACACTGTATCAGCATATCTATGAAGGAATATTATACCCAACACAAAAGTTGTTGTTAGAAATTAGATCTACCAAAAACTTAAATCATATAACCCAAAATGACATAATACCATACATTTTGGTCCAAGATGGTAATAAGTCAAAATTTAAAAATTAAGCTTACACATGTTTCATTTAATTTACTCTTACCGAGGTTCTAAAAACAATAGAAATGTTACAGAAACAATTCATGCTACAATTTATGGTTCTAGACATTTTACACACATCCATATTAGTTTTCATAGTAACCCTGAGAAAGGCTATTCTCGAATAACCATTTTTACAGATGAGGCAGGAGAAGTTAAGAGTGTGCCTGTGGTTATACAGTTAATAAGTAGTTCATCTAGGCAGACTGCATCCAGAAGACATGCTTTTAACTACCTATCATTCTAAATTTTTTTTAAAAAGAACTTAGAGGAACCAACAATTTAGTATCTGGATTGAATTGGGTCCCCTCAAAATATGTTAACTTGGCTGGGCCACAATTCTCAGTTGTTTGGCAGTTAGGTAATAATGTAATTTGGCAGTTATGTAATGATCCCCACGATGTAATCTGATGTCATTGACCAACCAGCTGTAATGGGATTAGGGTGGGATGTAACACTGATGCTCAGGTCACAGCCCTGATCCCATAGGAAATTTCTTTCCCCAGGGTGTGGCTTCCATCACCTATTTTCTTACCAGAGATAAAAGGAGAGAGAAGCAAGCAGGGAGGGAGGGACCTGACTACTATTGAGAAGAGAGCTAGGAATGGAGCACATCATTTGGACCTGGGGTCCCTGTGCTGAGAACCTCCTAGACCCTTCCTAGCAGAAAGCTGATGGCAAGACATACGGAGAGCTGATGCCAAACCACATGGAGATCTCCAGGAATGTTGGGCCCACAGATGTTGAAAGGAGGCAGAGACTTTCCCCAGAGCTGAAAAGAGTGAGAGAGCCTTTCCCTAGGGCTAGTGCCATGAATTTGGACTTCTAGCCCCCTGAACTGTGAGAGACTAAATTAATCTATTAAAGTCACCCACTTGTGGTATTTCTGTTACAGCTGCACTAGAGAACCAAGACAGTGCCTTTTATTTTTCAATATACAATATTGTTGCTGTTGTGTGCAGCTGAGTTGATTCTGACTCCCAGCAACTCTACAGGACACAGTAGAACTGCTCCACAGGGCTTACTAGGCTGAAATCTTAATGAGAGCAGACTGCTACATCTTTCTTCCACAGAGCAGCTGGTAGGTTCAAACAGTGGCCTTTCAGTCAGCAGCTGAGTGCTTAACCATTATGCTACCAGGCTCCTTCAATACAAGTAACACTGTAGAATTTATCCCTGTACTATGATCTCATTTGGAAAAATCACAGTGCTAAAGATACATAATTTTTGCTCTTGATTTCTAAGAACGTATATACAAAAATCAGAACTTCTATTCCATCAGATCCACTGCTTTCTGTACTCCCTTCTTCAGTAAAACCTTCCATTGTTGACATCATTTATTGCTATGGAGATGACTGTGATTGTCAAAATAAAGAGTATTATTCAAATAATGAATGAAAGAGGCAGAACCCTAAGAAACAAAGGTCTTGTTTCCACATAAAGGTCCTTGTTAATGAAAAAAGAAAGCTGTAGTCATTAAAAATCATTGCTAAGGCAGCATCTTAAAGATATCTGTATCATCATGTTGTTGTTGTTGTTGTTATGTGCCGTCGAGTCGGCCCCGACTCATAGCGACCCCTCCTTGGGTTTCCGAGGCAGTATCACTACGGAAGTAGGATTGCCCAACCTTCCTTCCAAGGAGTGGCTGGTGGGTTTGAACCGCCAGCCTTCTGGTTAGCAGTCAAGTGCTTTAGCCACTATGCTACCAGAGCTCCCTGTATCATCATAGCCTCTCTAAATAAATGAGGTTTACTTAACCTCAAAAATAAGTTTTCCTGGTTTAAACAACTTGAGCCAATCAACAGCATCTGCTTCCTCCTTCTATGTCAGCACATGACTGTGAAACCTTTCAAATTCCGTAAGCTTATCTATGGCCCTGCCAATCAGCCTTGACTTGGCTTTTGAAACAGCATTTTCAGGCAGAAGTCCTTCCTTATAATTGGCTGCTAAACAGAATGAAAACCTATCAATCTTACTCACAGGTCTGCCTGTGAAGCATCTCCTGACAAGCAATATCAAAAAAGAAGTTCAACAGAATTTTTGAATTTTTCAAATTAAAACATTAAACAAAATGTTTCTAAAAAGTCTAAGTTAAATCATTCTTACAGAAACCAAATTCTCTCTATTTCTAAATTTTATCTTTTATTCATACAAAACCTCCTGATGCATATACACAATTTCCCAAGTAAAACATTTCCAGTGGCTTCAAAGGGCTCATGGATTTACGGTCACAGAGTTGGAGAAAGATCATCAAGGTTAGCTCTGCCCACCCCTTCTTCAGCAGTAATAGTACACTGCCTAAGATTCAAGCAAAGCTGACCGGGAATAGGATCAGGAAGGATGAGGATGCAGCAACAAAATGAGCAAGAGAAATGGAACCATCCTCACAGAATGAATTTTCAAACAGGTGTGGAAACATGCCAGGGTCTGCGTTACCGTGATTAGAAACTCATAAGTTAGATCTATCTTTCTTTCTCTCTCTCTCTCCTTTTTAACATTCTGTTAGCAGCATAACTGAAAGAGTGGAGAAAGACAAGCACAACTGAAATAAAAATTGTGAAACATTTAATAAGGTTCACATTTTCTAAAGAGAAGTCATTTTAGAATTTCAAAATAAAATGGATTAAAGTACTAAGGTCAAGATGTTTTCCTTAATCAGAACAGTGAATTTTCAAAATCAAGTCTGATGACATACAATAGAAAAATAATTACTTAAAACTTAAACTGAATGATTAAACCCTTGTTTTGGGCTTTAAAATAATTTCACCCTATGCTAAAACAAAACAAAACAAAAAACCAACAACAACAACTGGGGGTGTAAAGCTACGCTGAGTGTTTCAAGTATGAAATAAAAGCTGCTTCTACAGAAGGAACTATGCTCCCCAGACTGCTGCCATGTTGGGGTGAAATACTGGCTTGGCTGTCAATGTTGCTTGAATGACGTGTGTCATTACCACTTTATCAAGTGATTTTCCTAAGTGAAAGCACACTCAAATCCAGCATAAGTAAATGCAGACAAAGCTTTAAGGCCAAGTAAGAGTGGTATTAAAAAAAGGATAAGGAATTGTATTTTCTTCAGTATGTTTCCTTCCTCAAATAGTTCCTTCTGCTGCTATTGACTTTCACATTATAAATAATACTCGTTTGTCGTGCTGCTCATTTGGCCAAGGGTATAGAAGGAAAAATCAGGGTTTACTCACCACAAGGAGTCCCTGTGACACCACATTCCATTCTATAAAGGAAGTGAAAGTGCTCCTCCCTTCGGTCTGATTCACGAGAGAGAAAGAGAGAGAGAAGGTTGTAACGTTGCTACACTACTTGGAGCCTGATGGTGGGAAACGGGGGACAACAAAAGCTGCCGTTACGAAGACTTTCTCATGTAACAAACATATTGCTACCTACCAAAAAGCTGTGTAGACAAGCCCTGGCCGGTGGAAGTAGCAGACACACTTGTTTCCCCAAAGTTACCAAGAACTCTACCTACACATACCATAGAGGTGACGTTCAGTAATCATTTGGGCTCAAATTAAGCCTCTGTCTAAAGAGAAAAATAAAAATTTATATCTTTTTATACAAAGTTGTTGTTGTTGTTTGCCGTCGAGTCGGCCACGACTCATAGCGACCCCTCCTTGGGTTTCCAAGGCAGTATCACTACGGAAGTAGGATTGCCCAAC
>NW_006921849.1:2289577-2303707 GCF_000298275.1 Orycteropus afer afer | reverse complement strand
GTGCCGTCGAGTCGGCCCTGACTAGTGATCAGAAAATGTGTAGTCAGTTATCACTGCTGTAATGTTGAAGTGACATTTTAAAAAAGAACTATCAGCTCTTGGCACTAGTTTGCATCTTTTTTTCTTTATAATATCTTGCAACTTTTCTTCCAAATGTGGCTGAGAATTCTAGAACAAACTGAAGTCACGAGTTTTAGGGAGGAAAGAGGGTTCATGAAAAAAAAAAAGGCCAGAGAAATTAGAAGTACAGCATAAATGGTCAGTATGTCTTTATCTACATTTGGAAAGATGATGCCTGCCACCTTCTTAGCAGAATGCAGAGCAGCCGACTTTCTTGAGAAACACAACGCTTTCGTTCTCTCTAGGAACACAGAAAGCACATATAATCAATCAAAAAAACTTAGTTCTGTGTTCCCCACCAGTCAGTAAAAACGAGAGTATCCTAATTCAAAAAGTTTATTGAATGTTTTTCTGAAATTTACCTAGGAAAGAGCGAAGAAATGCATAAATGAATTTATTTCAAAGAATTCAGATACTTTGTTTTATCATTTTTTATTCTACAACAAAACATTTGAGGTCTGTGGTCGTTAAGTTTGTGGGTCAACTTGGCTGGGCCTGGTTGAGTGGCTGGGCAAGCTGGATGCAGTATTCCCCATGATGAGAATGGTAATCAACTCTATGGTGCAATCTACTATGAGCAGCTGAGTAGCTGCTTGGGATGTGGTCTGCTTCCCATATATAAGGAGAAGCCTTGGGGAAAGGTCTCTAGCTTATGGCAAGCTTGAACTCTGCAAGTAGCCGAGTCATTGTTCAGCAGCCTGCCATGTTCTGCCAACCTTGGGACTTTCAATGGATTTGAATTAATGGTCTGCTGTGTGGTTTGGTAACATAGAGACTGTGCCTTTTTATTTGTCAACCTTGGACTTGTCAGCCTCAGCAGCCAGCAGCTGAGTGAAGAAATGCCCCTAGCTCCAGTGGACCGGGAGTAGGAGGCAGAGCTGAAGCCCAAGGTTGAGGGGCTTTCACCCAGCTCCTAGAGTCTGGCACTTTGAACTCAGACTTAAGGCCTCCAAACTGTAAGAAAATGAACTCCTGTTTGTTCAAGCCATCCCATTTGTGGTATATTCTTGTCAGAGCAGTAGTAGGTAACCAGGACAGAGCAAAATTTTCAAAATTGTTGCTTCACTAAAAACATTTTCCAATAAAGAATCGTGACATTACATTGAAGAGAAATGTAAATTTTTTTCAGAAATAGTATATCCTTTGCCGACAACACATGTGCAACCAAGATAGTGACTCAGCTAACACCATAAAACGGACATTTTAACAAGGTCAAAAGATGGCGGACCTACCACTGAGCACCACCACGAAGCTGGGCTGACTTCAGGTGCTGTGCGGCTGGCAAAAAGCAAAGACACAAACAAACCACCATGGCAAGTTTGCAAAAGACCTAAATTCTAAAGTAGAAATGAAGGTGGAAGGTTGTCAGCAATGAAAAGAGCCTCTCGCAAGTGCTATACTAGACGTACCTCATCAAGCAGAGGAAGTGAGTTTGAAAAGGCAGCAATCCTAACACTCATGGCACTGATACGAAGAGAATGAGAGCCAGCGAATCATCACTGTGTCCGTGTCAGCATCTTGATTAAGTGGACAAATACCCTTTTTCCTTTTTGAAGGAACAATTTCAAACAGCTAAAGACTACAAAGTAACTCACAGACAGAAGACTGAGATACAGGAGTGGGGTCTAAGGCAACAGCAGTCAGAAAGAGAAGACAGTTGACAGTCAGCTTCCCTTTTGGTCTCTTTTCATCTCTTATTATCCCTTTGACAACAACACATGAAAACACAAGGTCAGACTGAAGGAAAGAGCACTTCCGCTTGCTGGAAAAGATGGAACATGACACGAGGCAAGTGAAGTCAAATAACCTTCAATAAAGTACAGCATGAGGAAGACAAGCAATTCAAAGGCAGCATTCGGTTCCTTCTGAGTAACAGTGGTGCAAATAAAATGTATTTTTATATTCTAAAATATCTGAGAAGTCTGAGATTTAACATGAACAATCACTTGATTAATGTAATTTTTCACAAGGTCAACGCTGTAAGTACAGTGTTTTATAAAATAATGCTCAGAGACACTGTTTATTCAACTGGTCAAAGAAAATATAAACTGCAGCCCACATGCGTGCACAAATTACTAAATTCTAGTAAAGTAGGTCTCGCTCCTAAGGTACTGAGACATTATGGCAGTATCTTCATATTCTGTGTAAACTAGCCTATACCAGATAGTTCTGTTCTCTAATTTTGTTTTAGATATGTTGTTGTTGTTGTTGTTTGCCATCGAGTCGGCCCCGACTCATAGCAACCCCTCCTTGGGTTTCCAAGGCAGTATCACTACGAAAGTAGGAATGCCCAACCTTACTTCCGAGGAGATATCATATCAATATTTCTTAGTGGTAACATTCAATGTAATTCTTCAGCTGACCCAAATCGCAGACAGACTAAGAATGGTTTGCCTGGTAAACTTGGTGGAGTCTTAAGTGTAGTGTGTTACAGGCTGCCCTCTAGTGTCATTTTAAGTTATAAAACCCTGACAATGGAAAACATCTCAATTTTGTGTCAAAATGTTACCCAAATTAATTTAGATTGAAGATTATTTTAAAGAAATACACAAAAGCATCAGTTACTGTTTCATGTGCTACCAGAAATCTTCAGACAGCTCAAGGAGGCTGGCTCCAGGGCCAGTAAGCTCCTCCGGAGAGAGGATGCCACATTGCCCAGCTCCCTGCAACACCTCTTTGTATTTTCAGAACAAACACTGGAAGACTTTCCCGATGCTACGTAGGTGTCCTGCTTCTCCGAATGACAGGGGATGGGAGAAATGAATCAGCGTGCAGCACAGCTCCAGAAGCCTAACAAAGACAAGATGGGCCTTCAGAGGTCAGGCTGAGAGACCCTGGGGCAAATCACCAGTATCACGGACTGAGGGTACTGCACCCATTCATGCCCCTCACCCAGAGAAGGAACCGCACTCCAGGAGAAGCGATGTGGTCATACCTCCTTTCCATGCTTTATCTCATCATGCTAACAGCCACACAGAACACGAGTGTCTCCAAAGTTATTCACTTAAAGATGATTCAAGTTAAAGAACTTAAAGAACACCAACTTGCCTCACACTGTTGATCAAGAATAACCACAAAGAGCTCACAGTGTGTAAGGGGAATCCCTACTCCCTACATGGTGTCAGTTATTTCAGGTCAGGTAGCTTCAAAGGACTTGATCCAAATTTCCACGTGTCCATCCTCTTTAAGCAGTCACACATGAAGATTTAAATCTAGTCAAGTTTTATCAAGGGGCCCTGATAGTGCAGCGGGTAAGTGCTTGGCTGCTAACTGAAAGGGCAGCAGTTCGAACCCATAGGCTGCTCCGTGGGAGAAAGATGCGTCAGTGCGATTAAAGTAAAGATTATAGCCATGGAAACCCTATGGGGCAGTTAGTTCTACTCTGCCCTACAGAGTCACAATGAGCCAAAGTGACTCAATAGCAATGTGTTTGGTTGTTTTTTTTTGTTTTTTTTTTCCAATGTTTTATTTGATTTTATTTTGGTTTTCTGAAAAGGTAACTGAGATGCCATGATTTAGTGGTATAAGAAAATAGAATACTGTGGCTAAGCTTTGTTAATATTAAAGTACCTGTGACAAATGTTTTAAAAAGGTTAGCTAACCCTCGTGGCAGGATAAAATATCAATATCCAAAAATCAGTTGGATTCCTCTACACCAGCAAAGAGATTGCTGAAAAAGAAATAAGGAAATCAGTACCATTTACAAGAGCTCTGGTAGCATAGTGGCTAAGTCACTTGCCTGCTAACCAGACGGCTGGCGGTTCAAACCCACCAGCCACTCCTCGGAAGGAAGGTTGGGCAATCCTACTTCCGTAGTGATACTGCCTCGGAAACCCAAGGAGGGGGCGCTATGAGTTGGGGCTGACTCGACGGCACATAACAACAACAACAACAACCAAAAAAATAAAATAATTGGGAATAAATCTTACCAGGGACACAAAAGACCTGTACAAAGAAAACTATCAAACACTACTTCAAGAAGATAGGAAAGGGTTACAGGATTGGTTCTGGGCTCTGACTAGCTGGCTAAGTAATGGTCCACCCAGGCTGTGACTCATCACCAGAAAGCCTGAGTCTCAGCCACAAGGTGGGCTATCAAACAATACCAAGACCTGGACCTTAATTTAAATTAGAAAAGGACACTCTCAGGCAAGTTCCTTAGTTCTTTATGAGTACATAATCTGCTTTCAACCATACTCTTCCTGAATGCAAACTGCCCCTGACTAAATTTGTCCTGGAATTTGTCTATGCATAGCCACAATGCCTGTTTAATGGTCAGAAAGAAGCAAATGGATGGCATTCTGTCCTATTAGGGTAGCTATGAGTCAGAATCCACTAGATGGCAGTGTGTTTGATTTGGGTTTTGGTTGGCTTTGTAATGTTCTTCTGACTTGAACAGACCTTGTTCTGATGACATGTCTGTCTTTGCCACTTTGTTTTCTCTTCTGCATGTGCCAAATAAAATCTCTTTCTTCACTACTCAAAAAAAAAAAAAAAAACATACTTCAAGAAACCAAAAAGATCTACATAAATGGAAGAATATCCCATGCTCGTGGATAGGAAGATTGAACACTGTAAAAATGTCAATTCTACCCAAAGCAATCTATACATTCAATGCAATCCTCATCCAGATCCCATCAACATTTTTTAAGGATATGGAAAAACCAATGATTAACTTTATATGGAAAGGAAAGAGACCTTGGATAAGCAAAGCACTATTGAAGAAGAAAAAACAAAGTAGGAAGTCTCCCACTGCCAGATCTCAAAACCTACTATACAGCCACAGTAGTCAAAACTGCCTGGCACTGTTATAATGACAGACACATAGACCAATGGAATAGAATTGAGAACCCAGAAATAGATCTATTGACCTATGGTCAGCTGATCTTTGACAAAGGGCCAAAATCCATTAAATGGGGAAGAGAATGTTTGTTTAATAAATGGTGCTGGCAAAACTGGAGATCCATTTGCAGAAAAATGGAAACAAGATCTGTACTTCATACCATACACAAAAACAAACTCCAGATGGATCAAAGACTTAAATGTGAAACCTAAAACTATAGAGTTCCTCAAGGAAAAACTAGGGGCAAATTTAGGGGCCCTAATATATGGCATAAATAGACTATCAAGCATAACTCAAAATGCACAAACAGCAGAAGAGAAACTAGATGAATGGGACCTTCTAAAAATTAAATTTTTATGTGTTTCCAAAGACTGCTCCAAAAGAGTCAAAAGAAAACTTATAGATTGGGAAAAAATATTTGACAATGACATATCTGACAATGGACTTATCTCTAGATTTTATAGAAAACTCCAACCCCTCAATAACAAAATGACAAATAATTCAATTAAAAAGTGGGCAGAAAACATGAATAGACACTTCACCAAAGAGGATATTCAGGTGGCCAACAAACATGAAGAAATGCTCATGATCATTAGCTATTAGAGATGCAAATCAAAACAACAATGAGATACCATCTTGCTCCAGCACTAGCAGCAATTCAACAAAATAGAAAATAACAAGAGATTGGGACTTTCATATACTGCTGGTGGGACTATAAAATGGTACAACTACTGTGGAAAGCAGTACGGCACCTCCTTAAAAAGTTGGAATTAGAAATACCATTTGACCCAGCCTTCCATTACTAGATATATATCCTAAAGAAGTGAGAGCCATGACAAGAACAGACATATGCACACCCATGTTCATCGCAGCACTATTTACAACAGCCAAGAGATGGAAACAACCTAGGTGTCCATCAACTGAGGAATGGATAACCAAACAATGTGTGGTACATACACACAATGGAATACTATGCATCCCTAAAGAATAACCCAGAATCTCCAAAACACCGCATAACGGACATCATGCTGAGTGAAATAAGTCAATCACAGAAGGACAAATATTGTATTAGTCCATTATTGTAAAAGTCAAGGAAAGGTTTATCTATGGAAGGAAATTTTCTTTGTTGGTTACCAGGGGTGGGTGGGGAGGGTGGGGAACACTATTAGATAGGTAGAGGTAAGTATTTATTTGGGTGAAGAGAAGGGCAATGTATCAAATGTGAGTGATCAACATGGTGGCATTGAGGAAGAGGAAGACATACAGAGGTACATGGGAGGTACAGACAACAAAGATGAACGCTTTTGCACATACAATACTGCGTTGTCAATGAAGGCAAACATGGGTATACAGGTGGACAGAAGGGTGGACAGCCTGAACTATTAGGTATGTCTATGAAGCGGGAGCTCTGGTAGCATAGTGGCTAAAAGCACTTGACTGCTAACCAGAAGGCTGGCGGTTCAAACCCATCAGCCACTCCTCGGAAGGAAGGTTGGGCAATCCTACTTCTGTAGTGATACTGCCTCGGAAACCCAAGGAGGGGTCGCTATGAGTCGGGGCCGACTCGACGGCACACAACAACAACATGAAGCGGGAAGTGTACTCAAGACCATGTATAGGGTTGGCAGACAATGGTCCTATAAGTGTATTTGTATGAAATGAATTCCTAGGTATATAGTAGACCGGACAAGGGACAAGGTTGTAGTCACTTCTTGGTCACAGCCAGCTACCCAGAGAGATCGAGTAGTTGAACCTGTGGGCTCCAGACCACAGTCACAGGGGACATCAAGCTCAACTGGCGTAACATACTACACAAAACATTGTTCCACCTCCTACTTTGGCAAGTAGCGACTGGGATCTTAAAAGCTTGCAAGCAGCCACTTAGATGCAACGATGGATCTCTCTTCATCCAGAGCAAAGAAGAACGAAGAAAATCAAACATTCGTGGAAACAATTAGTCCAAGCAACTGGTACACCATGCGATCCTTAGGCTATTTAAGACCAGAAGAACTAGATGGTGCCTGGCTACCACTGTTAACAACTTGGAGGGGGATCTATGTAGGAGATCCTGGATAGAGAGGGAAAACAATGTGGAAAAAAACTGAAAAGCATTTGGAAAAAAAAAGGGGGGGGGGACCAGGTTTGTTGGTCTGATAGAGCCTGGTGAAACAACTGAGACTATGGCCCCTAGCTGCCCTTCAGGTCTGGAATTGAACCCACACCTGTGGCTTCCAGACAAATAAAAGATAGGCATATGAATTGAACATCTACCTGAGGTAGATACACTCCTTGGAGAGAACAATCAGGGAGAAAGAAGGGCTGTGTATGCACAGGGAGACAGCTCAGGGGGCAGGAGTACATGGAGGGATGGATACAGGGAAGAGGTAACTATTGGGAGGAAGTGGTAGGGGAGCTGTTGCACCGTGGTAAACTAGTCAATGTCATGAGCCAAAGTATACGTGAACTGCTATATGGAAAGTGATTTGCTCTGTAAATTTTCAGGCAAATTACAATAATTTTTTTTTAAAAAAAAGGTTAGCTAGCCAGAATAAAACCTTTCTTAAATTCTTCCTGAAGTATAAAGGATGCGCTTGAAATATCTTAAAGCTGATGGTTAAATTCCTAAGAAGACCCTTCCACTTGATTAATATGTAATTAAAGATATAACATAATTTTCTCCTTTCCAGAAAGACTAGGAAAACTACAGAATATAAAATAACAATGTCATCTGAATTTTTACAACGGCTTTACTCCATGCAGTATCGTAAAAAGACTTTTTCACTCTTTTTAATGTACGATAATCATAATCAATAAATTCATCCAATTAATACTGGAAGTTCCTCATCAAACCTGGTTAAGATTCCTTTTTAAAGGGACTATATTTAGTGCTGAACTAAATATTAAGTGTATGCTTATTTACGACTTTAAAAGAGAATCTTCTAAGGGTTCAGTGTTTAAAACACCAATTTACTATTCTGTATGTAGAGCAGTAATTTTTCAACTCAGTTTTCATGGTTACATTACTGATAACCATTTTAATTATATTTTATAAAGCACGGAATAGTCACCTACTTTATAGTTCAATGAAATTTCACAAATTACTGTTCACTATAACATTTTAAAACTTTTCCTGAATGAAATGTATCTAGCAAGGTAATACATGTTGGAAATATAAGTTGGGCAACTATACCAGGAACTCGGTAATGATGATGTCCTCGAGAGTGATGACACTAGAGTGGAGATTTACTGACATAACCAGACAAAGAAAGAAAACTGTAAACTCAAACTTCTTTCAACCTTGAGCCCATGAAACACCATGATTCAAGTAATGAGATTCACTTCACTGTTTCTAGTTTTGGTGGAGAAGAAACGGATGGGAAATAACATTTGTTCAGATCTACTAAGAACCATTTACCACACTGTGTATTTTTTTCACATCTCCAAATTACAGTGGTAAAACATGATGGGCTCTCAATGTCTCCTCTTCACTGATACGGAAACAAGGTTAGAGAAGTTAGGTAGTTAGTTGCCCCCAGCTCACCTGCTACTCAGTGTTGGCTGGGGGTGGGATTGCACCTGTCAATCCTCCCACTATGACAATGACCTTTCAGGAGTTTTTCCCATGTGCGTATGTCAGAGGGAGTGTAACCTATAGAGACTCTCAAACAGGTGGAAGAAGGAATCTCTGTAGTAAGAGTTCCTTTGGAGATTCTTATACCCACCTGCCACCTCCTCAGCCCAGAGCCCAGTCCTCACTGGGCTAGAAGGCCCAGGCCTTCAAGGGACTCAAGGCAGAGGGTGAGTTACACAAGGGGCAGTCAGGCCTTTGACTCTCAGCCTGGGCCCTGTCTTCTCTACTGCAAAGCTCTCAGCCTGCCTCCTGCTTTTTTAACATTATTAACATTATTTACTGGCTAAAGCAAGATTTTGGTTCTAGACCATTCCAGGAAAAAAAACGTGCACATAAAAAGTAAAATACTATATAAACATATCATATATTATCCATTAAAAGAGAAACATCCTTATTGGAAGCATTAAGGGCCCAAGTGTGAATGAAACTGCACCAATTACCTCAACTGGTGCAAAACTGGTCCAAGTGATTATTTAATAAGCACCACTAGTAAAAATGAGGAAATTAAACATTTAACATAATTGCTGATCTTAAACTTACCTTAAGCCATAGCAAGGCAATGTGAAGAGTCGAAAGAGGGCCAGGAAAACTCTTAAAGGAAGCAGTGTGAACACATACAGAAACGCATCCAGGCACAGAAAAATTCCGAACACCATGAGCTGGAGTTTAAAAACAGGGATGAAAAATTATTCTTTAACTATAGATGAAAACTTCAAACAATCGAGGAATTTCTGAAATTTGTGGAAAATTCATTCCTTATAACCTAGCTATAAGAATAATAAAAGGTGAAGACTTTCAATGAGATGGACTGACACTGTGGTTAGAACAAGGGGCTCAAACACAGCGCCCCTTGGGAGGACGGTGTAGGACGGGCAGTATTTCATTCTGATGTATACTGAGTCACTGTAAGTCAAAACCCACTCAACAGCACCTAACAATAACAACTTGTTACACGAGTCTGACTTTGATGAAAGTCCTTTTTCAAAGTGCAAGTGTGTATTTCATCTTCCAGATCCTTTTGTTCATCACCTGCAGGAGTCATTTACTCAAGAGACAAGTGACCCTTGACCATAGCTAGGAAACATCTGAAAGGGCTTTGTGGGTACTTCCTCAAACTGTGAAGATAGTAAATTAAGCCTTTTCAATAAAACGTTTAAAATCAAACTTTATTCTTTGTAATTTAACTATCACTTATCAGAATGCTTCATTCATGGTAAACAACAGGGTAGATACCAAGTTAAAATACTATTTCTTTACATATTTATCAAAATAAATGTGTAAAATGATTAATAGTTTCCACACAATTCTATATGCATTCAACAGTAAGGTTATTCTTAATTTGAGAGGGCCAGTTAGTGGCTAGTGTCTCTCTCTCTCTCTCCTTCTTGCATACTCACCACACCCTTCCCTTTTTCTCTTTTGATGGGAATAATATTATGTATTTTCATCCATTAAGTTTAGACCTATATTTCACAGGAGGGTGGAGTCTTTTGATGGCATGGACAAGTGGCCACACTCAAGCTACTAAAGTCTGCTACGGAAGAGAGGTGCTTTCTGTATGTCTGACACACAAACACAGTACCTTGTACACGCCCTTACACACAAGTTGATAAACTATCCTCCCCCCCAAAAAAAAAAAAAAAAAAAAAAAACACCAAAACTCAATGCTGTCAAGTTAATTTGACTCATAGTGACCCCTCCTCAGGTTTCCAAGGCAGTATCTCTATAGAAGTAGATTGCCCAATCTTCCTTCTGAGGAGTGGCTGCTGGGTTTGAACCACCAACCTTCTGGTTAGCAGTCAAATGCCTTAGGCACTATGCCACCAGAGGTCCCTAAACTGGCCTACATAAATATATTAGTTAATATCCATACCATTAATTGAAAGGATACATTTTACTAATTTTTGACAAGAATGTTGCAACATATATTCACACACACACACATATAAACCCACTGCCACTGAGTCAAATCCAACTTAGAGCAACCTTACAGGACAGAGTAGAACTGCCCCTTAGGGGTTTCCCAAGCTGTAAGTCTTTACAGATGCAGCCTGCCTCATCTTTCTCCCACAGAGTGGCTGGAGGGTTTGAACAGCCAACTTTTTGGATAGCAGCTGAATGCTCTAACAACTGTGCAACCAGAGCGCCTTCATATATGCATATGTAATTATAATGCCAGATTTCTTAACAGAATATATTGACCCTGACAATTCCCTACTCCTCCATCTTTTCTTTTTTCTAATGATTTACACTCGCTATGAACAACAAGGAAAGTACAGTGCTCAACTATTAAGGACGAGTCATGTACCAAAGATGATATTTACAAATTTGCCGTCCACAGAAGACTGTCTCTGTTGTCAGTCCACAGTCACAGTTTTGTTTTCTCACTTTACACACAAGGGAGTGGGTGGGAAACTGAGCAAAGTCCTCACAGAGTTAATGGTCATTATTCATCCCTGTCCTGTCACTGGGAAGCCTTTGCCTGTTTCCTCATTGAACTCTGAAGGCAGAAGCTGCCAGAAACCCGGCATTCCCAGAAGAATGTATGCATGAGAGTGTGTGTGGATGAGAGACAGGGTGCAGGGGAGGGAGGATGTCTTTCTCCTAGGCTCCCACACTATCTATTCAGCCAAGCTTTACAAAGCTACTCACAGGAACCCAGGAACATGCTTTGCCCAGGGGCACACACAGAACACCGGCTGTCCGCACTGCAGCACGTGGAGACACTGACAAATAAATAAGGAAGGTCAAGGCAGTGTTAGAGCCGTCAGGATGGAACTACGTATACAGGGGCAGGGAGGTGAGAGCGAGAGACAGGCGGGCAGGAAGACAGACAAACGTGCCAAACCAACCCTGAAGAGATTAGAAAAAGCTCCACAAGAGAGGAGACTCCCATGTGGCCTGTGAGGAGATGAGAGCTGCCACCCGCAGAGAAGGTGGACCAGGCAGAGGAACTGGGGGTGTCCGGGTGCAGGAGGGGAGGAAGCACAGTACAGAAGTCTAATTATGGACACTAAAACCTCCTCTTCAAACAAAGATAAAAGGTATAGCCACTCTGGGGCTGAGAGGAATCTGTATTAGTAACATTTAAGGGAAACAGAAGAAAAGCCAATGGGCCTTCTCTTTCACCTTTTCAAGCAGTCACATGAACTCGGTGGGCCAAGTGTCCATCACGTGACACTGCCCACAGACCCTGTGGCACGCTGCCTGCAGCTGACAAATCAATAGATCTCAACATTAGGATGGAAGGAAAGGAAGTGAGTGGCTGGACTGTGGAGAAGCTTCACCTGGGAGACAAACCATCCAGGTGGGAGGACACACCCGAAGCAAAGCAATGGAAATGCCTTTCCAGGAACGGAAATGCGAAGGCTGCCTGCCCACCGCACCCACTGTTCAGGAAGTTACACTTTGTCACAAAATACAAAGGCATCAGTTTAAATTCATTACAAACGAAAATGAGAGAATTTCATCCAGAAGGAACAGGATGAAAAAGATTCTTCCCTGGAGGAGATGAAGAAACTGGCTTTGCACTCAGCCTCAGCCCAGCAGCCATCAGTGCCGGGCACGGGTATCTCATTCAATTTACCTGGTGGCCCAGGGACTCAACAGGGTTGTACCAAGAGCATGTCCCGTGCTCGGGCAGGGTGGTAAGTGCTCACTATTAAATCCTAACCGCCCTCTGAGGTAGTGATTACCATCCCTGCTGGACCCAAAAGAAAATCACAACTCTTAAAAGCGAAAGAGACCTTGTGTGAGATGGAACAACACAGCGGCTGCCATGATGGGCTCAAACATGGCAAGGGTTGTGCAGAACCCGGCAACAATTCGTACTATTGAACACAGGGCCACTATGAGTCAGAATTAATGCAATGGCAACATAAAGTATTCACATATCCTTAAGTAATGGCTAAGGGGCCCTGGTGGCACAGTGGTTAAAGTAAACAGCAGCAAACTGATAGGTTGGCAGCTCAAGATCGGGAAAAAGATGAGATCGTCTGCTTCCATAAAGACTGTTGTTGTTGCTGTTATGTGCCGTCGAGTCGGCCCCGACTCATAGCGACCCCTCCTTGGGTTGCTGAGGCAGTATCACTACGGAAGTAGATTGCCCAACCTTCCTTCCGAGGAGTGGCTGGTGGGTTTGAACCGCCAGCCTTCTGGTTAGCAGTTAAATGCCTTAGGCACTATGCTACCAGAGCTCCTTGGAAACCCTATGGCACCATCTTACTGTGTCCTATAGAACTGCTACCAGCCAAGATCAACTAGACGGGAAGGGGTTTTCAGTAATGACTGGAAAAATATACAAGGTCTGAGTATTATGAAATTGGTGCCATGAGCCATTCTATGTTTCTCTTCTAATAAACACAAAATATACTGTCCTCCTTTAAACAGCATTTGGGATTTCAAAATAAATAAAATGATGTGGCATGAAATAACACAGCACACTGGCTTCGAAACATGCCCTTTTAAACTGCAGGTGAAAGTCGGCCCTTTCCCCTTCTCTCGCTCCTCCACTAGTTCTACCAATCCAGTCTTACCTGGCTTTGTCTACCTTGTGGAAAGTGGCACCTTATTGTACGTGGATTTCACTTTTACAGGGAAGGCCTTACAAATGAATGTCATCTCCTCGACCTGGCAAAAACGTAGACAGTAAGACATAGAAAACCAAGATACAGCAAAGACTCAAAGCATGATCCAAACACGTGAAGAGACAGCGTACGCTGGAGTTTTTGGCTCTTATCCTTTCCGTTCTGTGGGCAGACATGCGTTCTCCCAGGGGCCACCATGCCACACAAGGTTTTGAGTGAAAACCTTTCCAGGCTAGTGCCTTTTTCCATGTGTCCTCCTTCCCTCCCTAATCAAACACTGCTCCTCGAGCTGCTATGTGCCACAGACTGCAATAAGTAAACACAAGAGATGTTCACTGTTTTGAGAAGTTCAAAGTCTTGCAAAGAAATTTTTGTCCAAAAAACAAAGAGGATTCAAACTTTGACCACAACCCACAGCTAGAAATACGTTTTACACTGAAATGCACTACAAACACACACACACACACACTCACACACTCCTAAACAACCAAAAGAAAAGTTTCAGCAACTAATACCCTATGAAAGGCAAGGTGGTAATGCTCTATTCTCTTTTTCTTCCCTCTCCCCAACTCCCTTTTTTTTTTTTCTTCTCTATTCCCTTTTTAAAAAATTTTGGCTTCACTAAATGGATTTCCATGACCCACTAACAGGCTGGTAACTCGGTCTGAAAAAACCAGTCAGGGTCCAGACAGGCAGGCAGGCTCAAGTTTAGCTTCCTCCCCAGGCAAGTACAGTGGGCAGTGAAGACCGGTCACAGTGGCTATAGGAGCTTTTGCAAGAATATAGGAGTTGAAACACAATGGGAAGTTCTTTGTCCCAAAATGAATAGAAAGCATTGAGTTACAAAGGGCAGAGATTCAACTGAAAATTAATTTCCCCAAAATTCATTCTCAGAGCAGAGATTCAGAAAAAATTAAGTGAAAAAAATGAACTATCTCAAAATAATCTTC
>NW_006921849.1:2277999-2288619 GCF_000298275.1 Orycteropus afer afer | reverse complement strand
TTCTTCTCTGAATGTTTTGTAGAATTCTCTGGTGAAACCATCTGGGCCAGGACTTTTTTTCGTTGGTAATTTTTTGATGACCTGTTCAATTTCTTTTGTGATGGGCCTGTTCAACTTTTCCACATCAGTCTGTGTTAGTTTAGGTAAATGGTATATCTCTAGAAATTTGTCCATTTCTTCCAGATTTTCAAATTTGTTGGAGTACAGTTCTTCATAGTATCCTAGTATTATCCTTTTTATTTCAGTTGGTTCTGTTGTGATGTTGCCCATTTTGTTTCTTACTCGTGTTATTTGCATTCTCTCCCTCTTTTCCTTTGTTAAATTTGCCAGAGGTTTGTCAATTTTATTGATCTTTTCAAAAAACCAACTTCTGATCCTATTGATTTTTTTCTATTGCCCTTCTATTTTCTGTTTCATTGATTTCTGCTTGAATCTTGATTATTTCCTTTCTTCTGGTGACTGTGCGCTTTTCTTGCTGGTCTTTTTCTAATTGTTGGAGATGTTAGTTTAAAGTGTTGATTTTGGCTCTTTCTTCTTTTTTGATGTGTGCATGTATTGCCATAAATTGGCCTCTGATCACTGCTTTTGCTGTGTCCCATAGATTTTGGTATGTTGTGTTTTCATTCTCGTTTGATTCAAGGAATTTTTGAATTTCTATTTTGATTTCTTCTCTTACCCAGTCTTTCTCCAGGATGGTATTGTTCAGTATCCATGTGTTTACTCTTTTTCTGTTGATCTTCCTATTGTTGATTTCTAATTTGATAGCGTTATGATCTGAGAAGATGCTTTGCAGTATTTCTATGTTTTTAAGTTTATTATGGCTTGCTTTATGGCCTAACATATGGTCTATCATGGAAAAAGTTCCATGTGCACTGGAGAAGAATGTATATTGTGTTGCTGTTGGGTGAAGTGTTCTGTAGATATCTATAAGGCCCAGTTGGTGGAGTATATTATTTAGCTCTTCTGCATCTTTATTGAGTTTCTTTCCAGTTGTTCTATCTTTCAAAGAAATTGTTGTATTAAAATCTCCCGAAACAATGCCAGCCTCTTCCTGTGGAGAATAGAGCAAGGCTTCTCGACCTTTTAAAACATCTATCTTTCCCTTCTGACAAACACAGAAATCTCCTGCCCTTAACATTATTTGAAATTTCAAAATAAAACAATATGGCTAAAAACAAATAAGCACACTATTTTTGGAATATGTTTCTGAATTACACAAACCATGTTCTGGAAATTCTGAATAACATCTCTTCTAACACAACCACCAAATACGGGCTGCAAGTTTTCTGGACTAAAAGGCTTGTCCCCCCTTTTTATAAAGGTTTGGGTCTACTCCGCAAGAACAGAGACCACATTTTATCCAGCTCTGCGTGTGTGTTGGGGGGGAGTTACACAGGGAATTCACAGAATTCACAGTCCAGTGAGCAGGACAGACAGAGGACACAGCACCAGATGAGCAACCCTGCTCTGGAAACAATGAGGAGGACATCAGGTCTGTGTGACTGGGTGTGTGTTGTGTATGTGTGCTTGTGTGCACATAGCTGTGGGTGAGTGCACATCAGGGAGGGAGAACAAGTTGGCAAAAGCCTCCTCTACAGAGCAGACAGGCTGGGCACTCCATTTTGCCAGGCACAGAATAGAGCAGCAGAATTCCAAGCAGAAAAGAGAACATGTAGGGGAACTGTGCACAGGCCGTGTGGTCAGAATACAGCCATGACACAAGATGGATAAAAAGGGAAGCGTAACTGCTAAGGAGCTGACAGGTTTATCCTATGTTCTACAAGTTCTTAATAAACCTGTCTGTTCTGGTTACTAGTGTTGCTCTGACAAGAATATACCACAAATGAGAGGCTTGAACAAACAGTTTATTCTCTTCCACTTTGGAGGCTTTAAGTCTGAGTTGAAAGTGCCAGGCTCTAAGGGCTGGGTGAAAGCCCCTTAACCTTAGGCTTCAGCTCTGCCTCCTGAAGAAGTTAGAGGCTTTTCTTCACTCAGACAGCTGCTGCCTGCTGAGACTGACAAGCCCAAGGTTGACAGGTAAAAAGGCACAATCCCAAAGTTACCAAACCACACAGCAGGCCATTAATTCAAGTCCATTGAAAGTCTCAAGGTCGGCAGAGCATGGCAGGCTGCTGAACAATGACAGGGTTCAAGCATGCCATAAGCTAGAGACCACTCCTAAAGCTGTTTCTTATATATGCGAAGCAGACCACACACTCAAAGCAGCTACTCAGCTGCTCCAATGGATTCCACCATGGAGTTAATTACCAATCTCACCATGGGGAATAACTACATTCAGCTGCCCAGCCAAGCTGACACCCAAACTTAATCACCACACTGTCCATCATTAGACTGTCAGGAGCATGGGTTACAAATCAGAAAACTTACCAATGACTGACTTTGAAAGCAATTACTACAGACTCAGGGTCATCCCTACAATACAGCCACTTCTATTCATCTGAACTCAGAAATTCCTTAAAATTGTATAATGTGCACATTATGAAGTTTTTTGCAAAGCATGCACAAACCCATCCCCAAGCGCTAGTTTCCTATGAGCACTAGGGCTGTTACATGTGGGTATGCGTTATTTACATGGGCGCATACTATGTGAAAAATATGGTAGTCGCTGAGCATTTACTATGGGCCAGGCACCATTTTAAGTGCCACGAGGGACAAAGTAATGAATAGCTGGACATGGACTCTGCCCCCAGGAGGTCCACATACTAAGAGATGGCCAACAAAGGAGCTCATTACCACGAATCAGGCACCACTCTAAGCACTTGCCCCACATTAACTTATTTAACACCCCCCCCCCAACTACCCACAAATCAGGGACAGGACCTGGCATTATACATAGGACATGCCCGTGAAGCTCCTGTGCATGGAAGGAATGGTGTGCCTGGTGGGTGTGCCCTTAGCTCCCAGGCACATCTGTGAGTCGCACTAAGGCACGGAGGCCTGGGCAGCTGCTGTGGGGTAAGGCTAGGCACACACACCTTCCTGGCTCTGACCTGTTCCCTAGGAGTGACCAGCAGCATTACAGCAGGCTGGCAGTAAGTAGAGAGGACAGTTAAGGAGGATTTTCTAAATAACAGTCTGAGCGAGAGAGCACCTTAGTACCAGACAATGGAAAGGGAAAGGAGGAGAGAGACTGAAGATTATTTCCAGAAATAAGTGACTAATTCAAAAAGATAAACATCGCCCCAAGTGACAAGTTAACACACTGCCTTTTAAATGCATCAGCAACTGGGGTAGAGCCCTGAAGTCTTTGGCTGCCTTGTTCTAGAGATAGCCAGCAAGTCCCATATGCCCAAATGGCAGCAAGGAACCATGCCATGAGGACACAGTGAGCAAGGGTGTGTCACCAAGAAGCGCTGCATCACGAGAAAAACGCAGAGGGATGTCTCCCAACATGTGGTCCCAAAATGAGAACCTGAGTGGGAACGCTGGAGAAATCACTGCTGTAAACAGCATCTGAGCTTCTTTATTCCTTCCACAAGGAAACCCCAGGACGCTTTTGCTGACATAAAAGTAGCATAATGGCGACTACCACACTTTCATAACATATCCTGCGCCCGGTGAGACAACAAAAAAGCTTTACGTAATATTATGACTAAGTTCATCATATTGAAAAGACTTTTTTGGAGGATTATTTCTCTACCTCCCTACCCCCTTCTAAAAAAAAGGAACTAAGTTCCTCAACCAGACAAGTAAAACCCTGTTTCCATGAATCTTTCCATTTGCCCCCGTTTCCTCTACTCCTCTTAGCAAATTCATCCACAGTCATGGATGTTGGACCTCTGGAGATGACCTAGTGCCACCTTGTAATTTTAGATGAAGAGAGCAAAGCTCAAAGGAGGTTACATGTCTTGACAGGCTGCCCAGCTAATACTGCACATCTGAGAGGAGAAGCTACAGTTGTTGATCCCACATGGGTCCACCGTCGTCATGGCAGCCTTTCTCTCTTACAGTAATAACAACAGTCTAGGACTAATAATAACAATATTCTGCTTTTATATCCATACTTACAGCATGCCTTCCATCTGAACATTTTAAGGTTGATAACAATTTGCTAATGTCTTAAGACAACTAATTAGTTGGTAATAATAGTTCCATTGAAGACGAAGCAGTTGAATTCAATTTGTCAAAAATGTACTAAATCCCTATAATGTACAAGTATGGTAAGAATGAAATAAAAGACTAAACAGCAAAGAATTACAAGGTGAAAAAAAGAGTTTAAAAATAGTTTTTCAGTGTAGTGCCACCCTTTATGATAATGCATAAAATTTTTTATGAGATTGCATAAAATAATGTAACCATGGAAAAGCAATTTTTATAAGACTTAGTAATAAACATACCCCACATCTGACCTGCATTTAACACAGGGGACAGTTTATAAGAGATAAATCAACAAACTGCAGATTGTGGAAAGACTATATAAAGAGCACTGGAGATGCAGCAGTTAATCCTTCAACTACTATCTGAAAGGTTGGCAGTTCAAACCCACCCAGTAGCTCTGTGGGAGAAAAGACCTGGCAATCGGCTCTGTAAAGGTTACAACAGAGAAAACTCTATGAGGCAGTGGTACTCTGTCGCATGGGGTCACTCACTGTGAGTCAAACTTTGCAATAGTGTCAAATGAAACAACAGACCATGGGCATGCAGCGAGCTCAAGGCTGTCTCTCATATATCCAAGCCTTGTTGAATATGGCTATCTTAATTTTTCAGAAGCAAAGCTTTGAGGGGTGGCTAACCCAATAGCCATTCTCAATCCCTCTCTCCCTTTTCTGGAAAAGCAGAATACTGCTATCATGATATTCTGTGCAGCTGAGGCTAGCTCTGGCATTCAGTTTGATCAACAAGATGAAAGAAGAAGTATGTGGAGTGCTTTGGGGAAAGCTTTTAATAAGAAGGGGAGGTGAGGTGACACTGATTATCCCCCTTATTTCTAATTAGAATCCAGACGTAATACCTGAAACCTCAGCTGTCATCTTTCTATTTAAGGTAACGAGCAAGAGGAACAAAAGCCAATATGCCAGGGATGGCAAACCAGAATGATAAAAAGGACTTGAGTTTCATTAATCTGCTGGAACAACTAAGACTTCCAACTTCTAGACTTGTTTTTTAAATAATAATAACCCATTTGTTTCAGCCACTGTTAGATTTTCTGTTACAGACAGCAAAAAAAGCATTCCTGAGAAACACCTTTTTAACAGTTCCTTCTCAAGGCCAAGGGTGTAAACACTTTAGCCTGTCCATTCAAAGCTTTCGGTAACCTGAATCCAACCTAACCTTCCGAAGCACATACTCGACAATTCCCCACCTCTGGTCCACCCCGCCCCCCACACCTCCACACAAGCCCCATGATATGCATAAACACCCCCCACACCTCCACACAAGCCCCATGATGTGCATAAACATCCCCCACCTCCACACAAGCTCCGTGATGTGCATGAACACCTCCCACCTCCATACAAGCTCCCTGATGTGCAGAACAGCCCCACTCTTTGCCGATTAGCTCGCCCTTACCTTGCCAAATCCTTCCCCAATCATCTTCCTCACGCCTGTCTTCTAAGCAAACTTTTCCTTCTCAAGATACTAGAAGTCCTTCCTTTACTCTTTTTAAGCACATGTATCACTTTGTATCCTCTATTTTAACTATTTATATACTTGGTATCTCCTACTTCAGTTTATCTCTGTACTTCTACAAGGCACAAGCCTGGAACACAGTAACTGCTTGAAAACAGACTGAACACATGACCAAACATAAGAGCAGTTTGATCTCTCTCAATTAACACTTAAAATATTTCATGGAACTTTAGAAAACATTATGATGAGTTATTTCTTTACTATTTACTTCAGTTTTGTATTCGCACAGATGACAGAATTTATCCTTGGACAAGGGTAACTCTGTACATGGTGCGTGGTAAACTGTTGCAAGGGGTCAAAACAAAGAGGCGACAGTAGCACACGCCTCCACCAGAACCAGAGGGGGCAGAGAGATCTGCTGGAGCCAACACGGGATGGCCACAGTGGGGCAGGTGCAGGAAACTGGGAGCTTTCTAACTTTATTTTTAATAACATTTGACTGTGTTTTCAGTGAAGATTTACACAGCAGTTTAGGTTCCCATTCAAAATTCCTGCACCACTTGTTCAGGGCCATTGGTTATATTCCTCCCAATGTGCAAACACTCTCATTACGTCCATTTGGGTTGCTCCATTTCCATTGATCTGGTCTCCTTGCCCCCTTACTTTTGCATCTTTGTTTTAAGGTAATTATTGACCACTCAGTCTCATATAGATGACCTGGCAACAGGGAATTCTGACAGCACATACTTCACATGCGGTGGCCCAGGAGATTCAACGTTCGCAGGTTTAAAGTGCTTAAGACAGGGCCTGGCACGTACTCACAGTCTGATAAATGTTATTTTATTACTGAGACAGAAACGGATGTCAGAGTGAGATGGAACTGGCAAGCCATGATGAGGAAGGGAGCAGGGAGAAATCCCACAGCAGGACTAGGAATTCCACCCTGTTTTCAACCAAGCATCTAGTTAAACCATCCTTTAGACTCTGACCATGCGCCTACACAGGCCAGACTCTGGGAAGTGTTGCAGAAAGTGTCAGGGTGGTGAGGTGCACTTTCCTGTGACCATCAGCTAAGTCCTTCGCCAAAGGGATAAACCACTCCAAGGCAGCCTGGCTGAAAAGAAAGAGGGAGGGGCATGCAGCTTTCCTTCTAGGCTCTGCCCCTTGGGGTCAGCAATCCAAGAGGATTGGGCTGAGAGTCAGAGATGAATTCCCTCACACGGTTACAACAGCCAAGTTTAGTGGCAAGCAAAGCAGGGAGATTAAAAGTATAACATGAGATACAACTTGGACATACAAGAACGCTGCAGGCCAGGCCTCCTCCAGTTACCTTCTGTACACACAGCTATGCCTACTGCAAAGAGACAGTCACTGGGGACAAGAAACTAAGTAGCCACCCACTTTAACCTTTATAAATCCCTCTTGTTCTACCAGGGCAGGATATTCCCCAGTTTGCAGAAGTGAAGAACTATGAAATATTTTAAAACACATACATAGGATGTACCAGGTAAGTAATACATTTCATACACACACACACATTTTACAGATGAGAAAACCAAGGCACAGGAAGGTTAGGTGAATTGCCTCAGCCAATAAACAGTGAGCCAAGATTCAGGCAGTCTGGCTCCGGAGTTCACGCCCTTAAACAGTGCAGTGTCCTGCCTCATAACTCAGAATGCAGACAAAGTGTAGTTCCACCTCCTTGGCTGTGTGGAAGTGAAAAAGCAGAGCACTTCAGAGGATGCAGAAGGTCTGGGACAAGAACCCTAAAAGGGGGACTATGAGGGAGAGGGCGTTTTTTGTTAGAAGAAACACCCTCAAAAGTTAACCAAGCAAAATTGTATTCCCTCACATTAGAATGAGAAGCTCAAGTGTGAAAAAGGTGCAAATAACTAGAAATACTATTTTAAATATGTAAGCAATTCAGTTCTATTAAATGTCAACTATAAGGTGTTTAACTACAGACGATGTTACACAAACATTCCAGTGTTTAACACTAGTAAACAGGTTCAATAAGAGTGATTGGCCTGACCTTCCCCTTGACTTTAAAGTATAAACATTAATTACATGTTTTATACTATTTGCAACCCCTGTAGAAGCAGAGCTCTTTAATTTTCGAGTTTCTCTTACTAAAAGGTTGTTGTTGTTGTTGTTGTTATGTGCCGTCGAGTCGGCCCCGACTCATAGCGACCCCTCCTTGGGTTTCCAAGGCAGTTATCACTACGGAAGTAGGATTGCCCAACCTTCCTTCCGAGGAGTGGCTGGTGGGTTTGAACCGCCAGCCATCTGGTTAGCAGGCAAGTGTCTTAGCCACTATGCTACCAGAGCTCCCTACTAAAAGGTTAGGTGAAAATATCACAGCATTTGCCAAAAAAAAAAGGAGAAAACAATGAATAAGGTATTATATATTTGAATTGAAAATGGAAGCCAATCCAAAATTAATTTAGATTAACATGAATTGTTAGATAGCCTTTCAACTCTTAGAATAACAGTCTTAAGTGAAACCCTACTTGTATGAGATAAAGGCCTTGGAGATGTCAGCATTCATGCTGTCATGAGAGATACTTAAGCCAGGAAGGGAACTAAAACCTGTTGTTTTTGTTAGGTGTATTCAAGTGAGTTACGACTCACAGCAACTGTGGTGCTTATGTTTTTGTGTCAACTTGGCTGGGCCTGGTTGAGTGGCTGGGCAGCTGAATGTAGTATTCCCCACGATGAGACTGGCACTCAACTCCATGGTAGAATCTACTGTGAGCAGCTGAGTAGCTGCCTTTGGGAATGTGGTCTGCTTCCCGTATATAAGCAGAAGCTTTGGCAATGGTCTCTAGCTTATGGCACGCTTGGACCCTGCATGTAGCCGTGCTCTGCTGACTTTGTAGTTACAATGGACTTGAATTAATGACCTGCTGTATGGTTTGGTAACATCAGGACTGTGCTTTTTTATTTGTTAACCTTGTGCTTGGCAGCCTTATCAGCCAGCAGCAGTCTGAGTGAAGAAAAGTCTCTAGCTTCAGTAGGTTGGGAGCTGGAGGCAGAGCTGAAGCCCAAGGCTGAGAGGTTTTCATCCAGCCCCTAGAGCTTGGCACTTTGAACTTACACTTAAAACCTCCAAATTGTAAGAATAAACTCCTATTTGCTAAGGCCATCCCATTTGTGGTATATTCTTGTCAGAGAGGCAATAGGTAACCAGAACAGAATTTGGTACCAGGAGAGTGGGGTGCTGCTCTGAACAAAATACCTAAAATGTGGAAACTGCAGTAGGGTGCGTCCTTGACCCAAGACACCGGCAGAGAGACCCCGACATACGGCATGACAGATGGCAGGAGCAGAGCAAGAGACCGGCATGAGAGATGGCAGGAGCAGAGCCCAGAGAACAGCATGAGAGATGGCAGTAGCAGAGCTGAGAGAACCGGCATGAGACAGCGACAGTCTTACCAGCCCATGGAGGAGAAAGCTTGATGCCTTTGGTTAGGTGGCTTACTGGTAAAGTGGGTTGCCTTTGGGCATTAATTGGTAGAAAAGACCAGCATGAAATGG
Organism: Orycteropus afer afer; assembly: GCF_000298275.1. Classification (NCBI taxonomy): domain Eukaryota; kingdom Metazoa; phylum Chordata; class Mammalia; order Tubulidentata; family Orycteropodidae; genus Orycteropus; species Orycteropus afer. Next base: position 2,279,493 of record NW_006921849.1, on the reverse strand, counting down.
AGTAGCAGGTTGGCCAGCCCACAGACCAAGAAAGCTGAGTGTTTTGGGGGCAGGAAGATTTCCAGCAGAGTGGGTTGTCTTTGGCATTAATCTGCAGAAGCGCAGAGACCAAGGAAACGGAAGCAGAGCTGCCTCAGCCTAAAGGGTAGGGCCATGGCCTTTGGGGGTGGAATGACCACAGCCCCTTAGGTTTCAAAGGGCCAGGCCTTCACCAACTTGGTTCTGGAGTGTGTGGCTGCTGGTTCATGGGACCCAGTGGGATGGAGCCACAGCTGCTGCTCAAGAGTGAGGGGGCGGGGCTGCAATGCCCAAGATGGAGAGGAATGGGACCCGCCAGGCCAAGGGGGTGAGGTCGCCACTTAGGGGAACTAGGGGACTGGAGCCACCCAGTGAGAGAGACCTGTACAGATACCACCCAGTGAAGATCTGTACAGGTGCCACGTGGACAAGGGGTGGAATTGTGGTGGTTATGTTTTTGTGTCAACTTGGCTAGGCCTGGTTGAGTGGCTGGGGAGCTGGATGTAGTATTTCCCATGATGAGACTGTAATCAACTCCATGGTGGAATCTACTGTGCGCAGCTGAGTAGCTAGCTGCCTTTGGGTAAGTGGTCTTTCTCCCGTATATAAGCAGCAACTTTGGTAATGGTCTCTAACTTATGGCATGCTTGGACCTTGCACGTAGCCGTGTCGCTGTTCAGCAGCCTGCCATACTCTGCCAACTTTGGGACTTACAATGGACTTGAATTAATGACCTACTGTGTGGTTTGGTATTCACCACCACACCTACATACGTACATGGTGTACTTCTGTACAGCCTCCCTCACCTATTTAACTTATAGGCTTAGCTAAGTATGTACTTACTAATTATTGTTATTAGTGCTGTTGTGGAACTGTATGTTACAGCATTTATTGTTGTTGTGTTGTTGTTAGGTGCCATATCATTGGCTCTGACTCACAGCGACCCTATGTACAACAGAACAAACACTGCCTGGTCCTGTGCCAGCCTCACAATCCTTGCTATAACTGAGCCCACTCTTGCAGCCACTGTGTCAATCCATCTTGTTAAGGGCCTTCCCCTTTTTTGTTGACCCTTCACTTTACCAAGCATGACATCCTTCTCCAGCATTTATTGTAGTTGTTTATTCTCACACACCTCTCAGTGTCTTCCTTTGCCTCAGTCATGTTGTGCTGAATTCCCCATATTGTATATTTCCTTTCCCTTTACCAGAATTAACTCTTGTCTACTATCTAGTTAGTGATTCTCCCTCCCATCACTGGTAACCATCAAATGATGTTTCTTTCTGTGTGTAAACCTATTCTTAATTTTGTGTAATACTGGTCTCATACAATATTTGTCCTCTTGTGTTTGACTTATTTCACTCAGCATAATGTCCTCCAGTCATCCGTGCTGTGAAATGTTTCACAGATTTCATCGTTATTCTTTATCATTGTGTAGTATTCCACTGACAACTCAGGGACACCCGAAGTAGCAAG
>NW_006921849.1:2268480-2269038 GCF_000298275.1 Orycteropus afer afer | reverse complement strand
TGTGAGGATTTCTGTTTTCTTTATGTTAAGCTCTAATCCATACTGAGGGCTGTAGCCTTTGATCTTCATCAGGAAGTGCTTCAAGTCCTCTTCACTTTCAGGAAGCAAGGCTGTGTCATCTGCATATCACAGGGGGCTAATGAGTTCCTCCAATCCTGATGCCACTTTCTTCTCCATATAGTCCAGTTTCTCAGATTATTTGCTCAGCATACAGATTGAGTAAGTATGGTGAAAGGATACAACCCTGACACACTCCCTTCCTGATTTTAAACCATGCAGTATCCCCTCTGTACTGTTTGAGCCATTGCCCCTTGGTCTATGTACAGCTTCCACATAAGGATAATTAAGTGTTCTGGAATTCACATTGTTTGCGATGTTATCCATAATTTCCTACGATCCACACAGTGGAATGCTTTTGTATAAACAGTAAAACACAGGTAAACATTTTTCTGGTATTTTCTGACTTCAGCTGAAACTTAGCTCTGCTGTCATGTACATTCATTTACCCTTAGAAATTAAGACTAAATCAAGTTTTCCTAAATAGGCCTAAAGCCAAAG
>NW_006921849.1:2262521-2268305 GCF_000298275.1 Orycteropus afer afer | reverse complement strand
TTATCCATATGTGCCACCCAGGGACTCACACAGATTCAACTTTTCTGTTACACATTTTACATAAATATAGATGAAACCAAAGTTCCATTATATAACATTTACCCTTAGTATGGGGACAAACGCTGATATTTTTCCAATTGTTTTCTTAAATAAAAAACCTGCCTCTGGTGAGAAAACAGCATTAAAAGTGGATGCTATCACTGCTCACACACAAACACTTCCCTGTTTTGAAGTGGTCCCCAGGCGGGGCCCATACACTTGTCCCTGCAGGTTGCAAGTAAATTCCCATGACCTCCCAGAAGAAAACAGGGGCCTGGAGCTGCTCACACATGTGTGGAGGGCTGAGACTGGGCAGGTAAAAACTGAACATGGCTGGCACTGTCCTGCACAAGGAGCTGCTGGCCACAGAAGATCCCTGCCACCTGGCTCTGCCTATGTCCTCACATTCCATCTCACTGCTGATTACTGGAAAGAAGAAATCAAGCTGTGAAAAGCAAGTTCAAAGTCTTTTTTTAAAAAACTTAATAACTGATTTATGCTTTTTTTTTTCTCAAGCATTAGAAGCATCCCCCACAAACCTCCTGAACAACATCCTACAGAAAACAGAGCTGCAGCTCCGATCAGGGAGGGTGCAATGGAGGGATGTCCCGGTCCACGATGGGCCCCTTTTTCCACCCCACCTTGCAGCTCCCCAGGCTCCCCCATGGAACTCTGGCAGCAGCAGTAAAATAACAACTAGGCACCCTTAACAATCTTGGTCAAAGGCGACAAACGGTCTCATTACCACGTGTGTTCTCTCTCGGCTATCTGCTGGCTCGCGCCCTCTCTAAATCTCACCCTCATACAGAACTCCCTGAAGCCTCAGCCGGTGACGCTCCACCAAGAACTGAGGCTAAGCAAAGTTCCAGAAACCATCACTCTACACTTGGCTCTCCTCTTTCCTTCAAACTGCCAAAAATAAAAGATCAGCCAAACCAGCTGGGTCCGTATTTCTCACTGTGTGCCACACTCTTGCTACAACACTCTGATAAAGCAAACCAACACAATTCTTCTGATGTCCTCTAATAAAAAGCAGGGTTCTAAGGAAGTTCATGTTACCATAAAAAGCATGAAAACATGATGTTTCCATACAGTTAAAGCTGAGTTATACTCTTTCCTTCTGGCAAGAAATTTCAGAATTGCTCAGATGCACCAACTGTACTCCAGCGACACAAAGGAATATGTGGGGCTGTCCTGTCATGCCTGATGGTTCTTGAGAGGCTAAGACACAGTCAAGGGAACATGACATGTAAAGATAAAGATTCCATGCTGCTGTTGCTGTATTTACTCTTCAATTTGATGCTTTTGCTGACAAAGGTTAAGCAGAAATCAGAATTTTCTTTGATGAAACTGTCATTCATATATTTAAATATGTGGGCTTTCTGAGAAACTAAAATCTTACAAAAGGGCTGAAATTAAATAATTTCTCATGCAGAAGAGGGGAGAGAAAAAAAAACCACTTGCTTCTAGTAAATAAAACTGAAGGGAGCTAAGTACTGAGTGGAGATTAACTCCTTGGTAAGAGCTATTTGGATGGGGGTCAAAGGGAAATGTGATAAGTTCAATAAGGAGCAAAGCTATGATGAGCAGGAACTGACTCAATGACAACTAACAACAACACTAGTATCACTGGATCCTTCTCACGCCCAAAAGGTAAATTTTTAATGCCTTCTTTTCCATGGGAATTCCTTCTCCTTATACCTGTTGCTGTCAAGTCAATTCCGACTCATAGTGACACTGTATGACAGGGCAGAACTGCCCCATAGGGTTTCCAAGCCTGTAGTCTTTATGGAAGCAGACTGACTCATCTTTCCCACACAGCAGCTTGGGGTTCAAACTACTGACCTTTCAGTTAACAGCTGAGGGCTTAACCCCTGCACCACCAGAGCTCCTTTCCTACTCCCTATTCCCCCAATATAGGTATTTATGATCAGATGATTTCCAATATTTTTTTTAAAAAAACTTAAGCTTTTTTTGTTAAGGGCTTTTTGCTTTTTTTTTTTTTTCTCATATTTAACACTTTGACATTCACTTTCAAATGATGTCTGGTAATGAAAAAAAAGTTGTACCTTTTCCAATTCTCTTGGTATTCGCATACAAGTGTATACTCTTTCTCTTCTTTCTGTATACTTGGCCTCATTATGTTCAAGGAAGTACCCTCTTGTTAGTTCAGCACTGAGGAACCTCAACAATGAAAGGTCTACAGAAAAAAGAAAATGACACAAAACAAAAAGAACAGTATTTATCAAGGAACTTACATGCTTGCTGGGGCCTTAGACAATATATATATGTATAAATATATATATATATATATATTTATATAATAAAAAGAACCAAACAAAGTAACCTACACTTTTGTGCCGGGAACCAAAGAACTACACGTCAGCAAATACTGGGGAAAAGACTGCTGCACGGCATGGCACGCAGAACAGAAGGGGACCACTACTATGAACCAGAACAGTCAGAAAAGCTTTAGCCAAGAGCCCAGTCCTGGGTTTCACAGGTGACACAGGAGCTGGACTGGTGGAGAGATGCAGTGGGGGTGGGGAGAGGCCTCAAGAACACAGAAAACAGACTGTGCTTGTGTTAAGTCAAAAGGAAGCCAAGCCATCTAACAGGCATTGCCCTGGTCCAGAGCCATCTCTCCTGGGGGCACACCATCAGTACTGCTGCCCTTTCTTCCTCCTCAGCTGAGGCTCAGAGACCTTGCCAACGTGTCTAATGATGCCATTTCCCCACATGAAGGCTTACCGAAATAATGGTAATCGTAACTGTTACAAAAGGCTGGACTTAAAAGAACTGAAAAAACCTTCCTTCCCCTGGATCTTTCCATTTATCTACCTAAGCAAACTCATCTACAGTCATGGACTACTGAACCTCACAGAGAAACTCAACTTCCCTGTCCACATGTAAGGAAGATAAGGCCAAAGGAGGTTAAGCACTTCCTACTCCTCCAGGACTGGCAGACTTGAGATGAGGGGCGAAGTCTGGTAATACCTGATCTCAAAGCTTCTCAGTGTGTCACGTGTCTCTGACAGCCCATCACCTCAAGGGCCTCTCAGGACCCTTCACTTAGACCTTCCTTACTCTTCAATAGACCAAATTCTCTTCCAGAACTCAAGATACTGGAGTGTTTCAAATCAGCCTTTCTGCCCTGTACTGGTCTTGTGGACATTCCTCCCGAATGCAGCCCTGGGGTTTCCTCCAAAGAATGACAAAGAGGGAAGGCTGATGTCAGCTATATGTGTAACTAATTAGGAGCTCTGGTGGTACAGGGAGTAAGGCATTTGGCTGCTAATCAAGAGTTGGTGGTTTGACTCTACTGGCTGCTTCATGGGAGAAAGATGAGACAGTCTACTTTTGTAAAGATTTACAGCCTTGGAAACCGTATGGGGCAGTTTTACCCTGTCCTAAAGAGTCGCAATGAGGTGGAATCAAATAAATGGCCGTGGATTGGGTTGTGTTTGGTTCTGGGTGACACAAAGATTTAGGCACTTAACTACTAACCAAAATGCTGATGGTGCAAATCTACCTAGAGGCACCTCGGAAGGAAGGCCTGGTGATCTGCTTCCAAAAGATCACAGCCATGAAAATTCCATGGAGTGCAGTGCTACTGTGCAACACGCGGGGTTGCCATGAGTTGGAATTGGCTCAAGGGCAGCTGGCATCTAATTAGGGAGCTGCATCTTACATGACTGCTAGGATCAAAGGTCTTCCTATAAGGCGGAAATGGGACACAGTCAAAAATACACTCACGGGGAACTTCTGGTAAGATGGAGGAATAGGCAGACAAGCCACACAGACCCTCCTCAACCAAGAAAAGAGAAACCAATTGACAGAGACACCGAAGACAATCCCAGAGCCCTGAGCTTGGAAAGGAACTATGCAGAAGTGGATGAGGCACCAACTAGTGGAAAAACCTGAACGGAAACAGAGAGTACAGAGACAGAGCAGTGGACTGTCAGCAACTCTGACAGGACCAACAGCCTGCATACTTCCAAGTGGTGTTGGGACCTGAGAATTGACCTAAAGATAGGCCCTGGCAGCCAAGGGCTGCAGTGACTTGGAAGGGAAACAGCAAGGAGGGAGACAACCTGAGCTGCGGACTTTCCACTGTCTGGAGGGCGCAGCCATTTTTATTGTTTACAAGCGGTGGCAATTTCGGATATTTAAAGTGACTGAGGATGCAGCCATTTTGAATGTTTACAAGTGGCAGCCATTTCGGATTTTAAAGTGATAGCATTCTCATTTGGATTCCAAGGACCTAAGAATAGGCCCTGTTTGCCAAGGCTGGCAGGGACATACAGAGGCTGACAACAAGAAAGGAGACAGGGTGAGTGTGTAAGTGCTGTCAACTAGCGAATAGAGAAGCACAGCACAGTACCCTGCTTACGTAGATGACAGACAAAGAAAACAAAAATTGTGGGCAAGTCACTCCAACATACAATCACATATAAACACAAAAACATCACAATGTCTCTGAGACAATACACCATCACAGTCCATATAAAGAAGCAAGATAAAGCAGGAGAAACAAAGGACTGGATACAGATCCAGAATACATCCCTGAGGAAGAAGCAGCACTGGAACTCTCTGATAAGGAACTCAAAAGAATTATATTTAGGCACCTTCAATGGATTGAGAGACAGATCAAGGAAAACACTGACAAAATTGAGGAAAACACAGAGAAAACTCTAGAACAATGTTGAAAGACAATACAAGAACAAAATGACAAAATAAATGAAAAATTAGAACCAATACAAAATCTACACACAGAAATCCCGAAGATGAATACTAAATTTTCAGAAATAGATAAGACACTGAGCAGGCAAAGGAACAGAATTGCATCAATGGAAGACAGAATTCGTGAGACTGAAGGCAAATATCTAAACATTTCTTTGGAAAGGGATCAATCAGAAAAAAGATCAAAACAAAATGAAGAAAGCCAAAGGTTCATGTGGGATACCATCAAAAGGAATAACCTATGTGTAATCAGAATTCCAGAACAAGAAGAGACAAATAAAACCTCAAAGAAAATTGTCAAAGATTGGATGGAAGAGAATTTTCCTGGTATGATGAAAGATGAGAATATATCCATTCAGGAAGTCCAATGAACCCCAAACAGGATAGGCCCCAAAAGAAAATCACCAAGACATATCATCATCAAACTCACCAAAACCAAAGACAAAGAATTATGAAAGCAGCACAGAAAAACAAAAAGTTACCTACAAGGGGCAACCAATAAGACTAAGCTCGAATTTCTCGGCAGAAACCATGCAGGAGAGAAGACAATGGGTGGTATACATAAAACCCTGAAAGAGAAAAATTTCCAACCAAGAATTATATATCCAGCAAAACTGTCCCTCAAATACGATAGTGAAATTGGGACATTTCCAGATAAGCAGAAATTAAGGGAATTTGTTAAAACCAGACCAACCTTACAAGAGATGCTTAAATGGAGTCCTTTGGACAGAGAACCAACAACAGCAAACAACAACTGACCATTAACACACACGATGACATAACCCAGAAATCAAGCCAGCTATGGAAGTATCCAAACTAAATAAGCCTACAAGATTGTAAACAGGGAACCAAAGACATCATTTGACAAATGAGGACAACTACAAACCAAAAAGAGGGAAAAAATGTAGTTACAGAACTTCTAGATGGTAGAGAAGTCAAGACAACTACAAGATAGAATGGACTGTTCTAAACTTGGGAAGAAAACTATAAATCACAGGGTAA
>NW_006921849.1:2250322-2261919 GCF_000298275.1 Orycteropus afer afer | reverse complement strand
TATCACTACAGAAGTAGGATTGCCCAACCTTTCTTCCGAGGAGTGGCTGGTGGGTTTGAACCGCCAGCCGTCTGGTTAGCAGGCAAGTGTCTTAGCCACTATGCTACCAGAGCTCCCATTGGCCATCAGAGAGATGCAAATCAAAACGACGACGAAATACCACCCCACCCCAGCACTGATGGCAAGGTTCAACAAGACAGAAAATAACAAATGCTGGCAGGGATGTGGAGAGATTGGGAGTCCCATACACTGCTGGTGGGACTGTGAAGTAATACCACCACTGTGGAAAGCAGTATGGTGATTCCTTAGAAAGCTGGAATTGGAGACACCATCTGACCCATCAATTCCATTATTGTTGTTGTTGTTATTTGCCATCAAGTCGGCCCCGACTCAATCAATTCCATTACTAGGTATATATCCTACACAGGTGACAGCCAGGACAGGAACAGATATATGTACATTCATGTTCATAACAGCACTACTTACAATAGCAGAAAGATGGAAATAACCTACGTGCCCATCAGTGGAAGAGTGGATGACCAAACTATGGTACATACACACAATGGAATGCTACGCAGCACTAAAGAATAATGCAGAGTCTGCAAAACACTGCATAATATGGATGAACTTGGAGCACATTATGCTGAGTGAAATAAGTCAATCACAGAAGGACAGATATAGTATTAGTTGGTTGTTGTAGAGGGTCGAGGAAAGGTTTATATGTAGAGAAGGAAACTTTCTTTGTTGGTTGCCAGGGGTGGGAGGGAAGGGGAAGGAACACTGCAAAAAATGCACTGACCTATGTCACTTTAGTTTTGTGTATTTCACTGTACATAAATTATATTTTAATAAAATGCATTTTAAAAAAAAAAGCACCCTTAAGGATCTCTAAGAAAGATACATTAGAAACAGACTAATTCTCAAATAGCTGCCTTCCTCCCACACTGGAACAAGTTGCTATTTCTTTGTGCATCAGATCAAGTAGCTTGCTTATGTTTCCAAAAAAAAAAAAAATCTAACTCACTGCTGTCCAGTCGATTCCAACTCCTTGCAAGCCTGTAGGACACAGCAGAACTGCCCCAAAGGGTCTCCAGGGCTCTTAATCTTTACAGAAGCAGACTGCCACATCTTCCTCTGACAGAGTGGTTGGTCAAACCACCAACTTTCAGTTAGCAGCTGAAAGCTTAATCATTGTGCCACTAGGGCTCTTCGCTTATGTTTAAAGGGTTATATTAAACAAACAAACAAAAAAAAAGCAAAACATTTCTTTAAACACCACAATCATCATCTGCTGTGTGGAGGCTTACCACTAGGAGAGATATATCAGAGTTGAGACGTGGAGGGAATGCCGACTTATCAAATGCACAATGGGCATCATGCTTTCACTTTCCATTACTTTCGCAGTTGAACCCGTGAGGGAAGTGTACACAAGATGGGAACACTGCTGTATATTCTAACAGGTGTTCAGAGTAAAAGGCCTTAGTATAACCAAATCCATGCAGCATGAAACTTGTGGCCAGAACTTTTTAAGACTGATCCGGCTGGCTAGAACCAGAACCTGACCTGCTGCTGCTGGAGAGGAAAGAGAAAGCCTGTTGAGCTGCAAACCCTAAGAACTGTTGAGAAGAGTCAAAGAGCACAAGCTAGCTCTCCTCAGTCAGTTTCCAACTAGAAATAACGTTTTCATCAGCTGATGCCTATAAAGACCAATTATTTCTTGTAAAAACTGAGAGGCAACAGGATGTTCAGAAAGCAGGAGATTCCACACACAGCTTTCCCGGGGCCGGGGGAGCGAGTGGTGAACCATGAGCTCTGAGGGCACTTCATCATCATCTCCAAGCAGCCTCCGACCTTGCAGCTTCCTGGTCCCCCTGCCATCCTGAACCATGCCTTCCTGTTGGGGCTACTCTCCGCTCTCCTCTCTCCAATCACTGACTTTTCTGACCTCTTTGGGGGCCCCTCCTCCCCCTGACCTCTGCATGCTCTCCTCACTACATCCTAACCAAACCGAGTGACAGTAAACCTAGGCCATCCTTTACTGCTGGTGTTCCCCAAGGTACCCTTGGCCTCCTGCTCTCTTTTTATGCTATACTCTCCCCTTGGACTGTCTCATCCAGCCCTAAGGTTTATGCTACCATCTCAACCCTGGACTCACAGATCGGCAGCTGACTCCTGAAGTCCTGGACCCAGAGTTCAAACTGCCTCCTGGACAACTGCAGGAGCTCTGGTAGCATAGTACCTAAGGCACATGACTGCTAACCAGAAGGCTGGTGGTTCAAACCCACCAGCCACTCCTTGGAAGGAAGGTTGGGCAATCTACTTCCATAGCGATTCCGCCTCAGAAAACCAAGGAGGGCTCGCTCTGAGTCAGGTCTGACTCGACGACAGTGAGTTTGGTTTTTGGGCAACTGTACCTGCTGGCCCACAGACACGCCTTCCCCACACTGCTCCTCTCCCACAGACCTCACTTCAGCTGGTGGCATCAGCAGTGGTACCGTTACTTTGCCAGAAGCCAGGGCCGAATGCAATCTCGCCAGCCCCTCACCACGCCTTTCCTCTTTTTTCTACACTCCACCCTGGCATGGTCCTTCTCATCTCTCTCCAGGTGACTGCAAAAACTTCTAAACTGAGCTCTCTTCAAGGCTAACTTTGCCTGGCAGTGAGAGGCACTGTGCTCACAGATCAAGTATCACTGTGCTGAAAGCCTGTGGTGACTTCTCATTATCTCGGAATGGTGTTTGACTCCGCCTCGATGGTGATACCAGATCCCTTCAAACTGGCCCCAGGTTATCTCTTCAGTCAAGCCACACACCTGCCACCCCTGATCTCTGGGTCACAATCCTCCCGTTCCACTACTGTCTCCAAATGTGTACACTGGTTCATACTGTTCCTCGGCCCTGCAGCTTCCTGCCAGTTTTCCATAGTGAGCATGAGCAGATGTCACCTTCTCAGTGAAAACGTCCCTATGCTTCCTGGGCAGAACCTGTCCTTCCCCCAGGCGGCTCTCGCAGCCCCAGCACTGACCTGCACTGCTCTGCACAGCGTTACCTGCATCTGCTCGCCTGGCTTTCTCATGCACCTGGGCATCCTTGGGGCCCAGCACAGAGCAGGTGCTCAATAAATGCCCAGAATACAGGAAGCTGAGAAGGAGGGAAAAATCAGAGACAAGCGTGGCAGAGAACAAAAACAGGAGCAGAAGTCAGAAGTGGCAAAAGGAGAGAATATCGGTTTTCAAGAGCAGAGCCCGTGCCTGAGACAGCCCAGCTCCAACACTGGGGGAGTTGGCCTGCAGACAGTGAGCAGCTGGCCACTGGTGCCCCACTCAACGGAGCAGCTGCTGAGGACCTAGGAACCAGTGCTCGGCACGGCACACGTGTCTAAGTATAAGGTGGTCAAAAAGGTACCTGAACCTCACGCTCCCCAAGAGAAGCCTGCCATGATGAAGCCACAGCCAGTGAGGCGCTGGACTCAAGGGACGGGAAGCCTTTCATTGTCCACAGGAGGGGCAGGGGAGGGAAGCGGGCAGCCCTATCGGAGGTCTCTGTGTTAAAGAGATGCAGAAATAGGCTACTGCACACCAAGGTTACATTAAAAAAGCAATTTAAATAAAAAGCTTTAGACAGCTACATCCTTAGTGATGTAGGAAATTATTCTCCACAAAGCTTTCACAGAGAGAGTTCCGTTATGATCCACAAGAGCACAGGATTGGCCACCAGAAGAAGAGGATTCCAGCACCTGCTCTATCACTGGGCCCGTCACCTGGGTCAAGTCATCAATCTCAACTGCACAAAGGACAGTAAGGCTCAGAGCAGTGTTGTAACTCCTGTTTCCCTGCTGCCTTCCACACAGGATTGTTACAGGACCAAGAAACAATGTATATGAAAGCACATAAAAATGGCAGAGTGCAACACAGTGCTGAACTACACCTGCTCCTCGCTTATCAACTACCTTGTTATCTGACGTCCTGCACTTATGACAACAGTGAAAAATCTGGCATCCAACTACTTTGTGCATTAATGATGTACATCTGGTGGTAACAAAGGGTGTGAGGCAAGAGTAACGCTGGCTGTGAAGGTTAAGGTTACACATCCATTTAGCTGGGCCATGATTCTAAGTGGTTTGGGAGTTACATAATGACACAGACATCCTCCCTACTGTGATCTGAGGTGGTCATCCTCCATTTTTGCATAAGGCCAATTTTCACATAATGCCTGGTCTGTGGAACCTAACCATGTCGCTAGGCAAGGAGTGAGTGTACTTACTATCAATTTCACAAGTTCTGCAGTGTTTACCAATAGTGGTTTGGTGGCTACCTAATGTTCATTGATGCTACTTCTGCACTCTTGGTTCTACGGTTAAAAAATGATATGACAAGTACATTTAACAATCTGCATAATCAAAGTAAATCATTTTCTGTATACAAGTTATTATATAATAAGTGTTTTAACTATATTTCAAATAGAAAATAGTGTCTTATCAGAGTTCTTCTACCTCTAGAAATGAATTTTAGTTAAAACATCAATTTAGATTCTACAATAGAGAATTTAAAAACAAGCATTTTTAAAAGTCCAATGATAAAAACATATTTTGAGTGCACAGATCCCACAACGGTAAGATAGGTTCTACTGTCAGGTCCATTTTACAGAAGTCAAGGCACAGAGAGGTTAGATAGGTCTCCAAGGTAACACAGAGAGTAAACAGTAAAGCATGAAATAAAAGTTAAGCAGTGTTGCAAAAGTGTGTTCCTCTCCCTCCCCACTAGATTATTTTGTTTATTGTCCTCTCAAATGCTTTTGTAAACAGTAGCCACTGTGTTCTTTTTAGAAAGATGGGACGCATCCCCTCCCTCACCCACATCTGCCCCCACTCACCTCTGTGCTGCTCTGGCACTCTGGGCTGACTTCTCAGAAGCTGCAGTATTAACTCTTAGGCTCCCTTAAGCAGACCATGAGCTTTCTGAATACAGGTACCATGTATTCCTATAACCCTGATGTCCAGGCCCTAGTGAGCTCTAAATGTGAGGCTGTTCACAAATGACACCAGGCTTACGGTCCGGGGAATGGTTTTAAAAGATACATGTAAGCAATGCTAACAGAAGAACAAGCTTAGTGTTAAGTATTTCCAAAGCTTCACCTCACTTCCTTCTCACTCGCTTCTGGAGAAGAGGCCACTTCATGACACAAGACAGTCTAAAAAGGTTTTGTACATACTATGTTCAATTGTCTCAATCATTCAGTAAGCTAAACAAAGCTAAACAGGCACACAATTTACAAATGAAGAAACTGAAGCTCACAGAAGTCACCAAAGAGTGAGAAAGGGGAAAGTGGGAACACAGCCTAGATCTCTGAAGCCCAGCACACTCTCTGCTCCGCACCAGGACTTCCATTCACCTAATAATTATGCTGAAGGATTCAGCAGCTCAGAGAGACCCGCTGATCTATACTGAAGAGAGAGGGAGTACACCGTCTCTGGGCCGGAGCTGTGAGCCAGCCTCGCTGCTTGGTCTGGCCCACTCCCACCTTTCCCTGCCTGTTCAGATGTACTTCGTAGCATGCTAGTCATGCTTCTGTTCCGAAGTGTACTATTGCTTCAGTGTTTTCGTTGTTAAAAAATTGTTCTCTGGCCCTCTCCAGACCCATCTGTACTTATTTGTTCTGTGATTTTGGGTATGGTTGTCAGGCTAATTACTGAGAAAGGCTACTGGTCTTTAGGAGCCCTGGTGGCACAACAGCTAAGCACTTGGCTGCTAACCAAAAGGTCAACGGTTCAAACCCACCAGCTGCTCCTTGGGAAAAAGATCACAGCCTAGGAAACTCTATGGGGTAGTTCTACTCTGTCTTAAAGAGTTTCTATGAATCAGAATTGACTCACAGCACAAAACAAACATGTTCTTAACCTGTGGGTATCATCAATCTTTGATTCAAAAACTCAGCAAGCTAAGTGTATTCTTTTTCCTTACCTTAGTGGTAATCCATTCCTTCCTATGTTTGTTATAACAAACATCTGTCTTTAGATTTTAAGAGCAAAGCCTTTCCTAAAATCAAAATATTTTCTGAACACTGACGACTTTTTAGATGTTAATTGATTTTAGTTCATTTATCCAATTCTCAACAAGAAGAACTATCATCAGTAAATCTTTTAAAAATATAAGTATTTTACTAGTTAACTATAACAAACAAAGGCTTCTACAATAGAAGAACTAAGTTTTACCAACTGTAAAAATTTTGTATAATGCAAACTATACCAACTATAAATCTAAATCAATTTCTCCAATATAATTTGAATCAATATTCACCACCTATCACAGAACTGTTCTGTGACCCAGTAAGCATCTTACACTGAGAAGCAGTACAGTATAAACTCTGCTTCTTCGTCACAAAAAAAGAAATATTATGTTTAACTATCTTCTGAGACAGGTTTTTCAGAAATAAGAAAATATGCAAAGTTATTAATTAAAAGTAATGAGTAATCATAAACACATTTATATGTTCGGTAATATGTCTAAATATAGCTATCTTAAAATAGCACTGACCATTAAAAAAAAAAGGAAACATTTATGAAATGTGTCAAGCTCTGCTCTTTGGTCTTGGCCACAGAGGTGAGATGACGAAGGGAAGGCATCGCTTGGAAAGCGTCACGCTAAGACGCCCAGTTGTGCCACCACTGTGGCTCTAAGGTCCACCCCTTCAGAAATCAGCCTGTGGCAAACATGGCTATGCTGCCAAGGGTAAGAGACAGCACACAAGAGTGCCAGGGCTCAAAGATGGACCACCACCAGGACCATCAATGGGACACCTAAAAACTGCCCCGCGGATCCCAGTGGGCAGTCTATGAAGGAGCACAGAGAGAAGAGGGCGGCTGCTGCCGCAACCAATTCATCTTTAGAGTTTAACCCTGGTTGTGCCATAAATATTCTGGTATAAAAAGAAAGACAGAAACATATGACTCTCCAAAGCCTTAAATAATTTAAAACTTGAAAATTAAAAAATTTAATTGCTTTAAATTTTTCAAGAAAATATAGAGACATACCCTTCTACAAGCCAATTCAGACACACTTCTTCTAGCAATCAATGCAACACAATTCTGCCTTCCTAAGTCAGATGCAAATAAAGGTACCAGGGTATACAGTATATGCAAGTTCCTGGGACCCTCAAAGAACTGTTTGTAAGTACTCTCCTGTAGGGTCCTAAAGAATAGATAAAAGATCATGAACTGATGAGAAATAGTGACTAGGCCAAGGGCAGACCCCAAAATGGGAACAGAATGTGACTAATCCAAGGTGAAGGGTTTCTGGAAACTTGTTCTACGTACATGTTCCCACACTGGCTCACAAACAAACTGCTAGGGCTGAACTCTGGAAGGGAAATGAGTTGAACATTTTAAAAAGCCAAGACACTCAACTTGTTGAAGACCAAGGTGAATACCTTTTCACTGCTTGACTACAGGACAGAGCAGAACTGGCCCATGGGGTTTCTACGGATGTCAATCTTTACTGAAGCAGACTGCCTCATCTCTCTCCTGCAGACTGGCAGACTGCCAACCTTTTGGTTGGCAGCTGAGTGCTTTAACCACAGTGCCACCAGAGCTCCTTAGGAGGTAAATAAACCAAAACACCCACTGTCATTGATTCTGATTCATAGCGACCCCCACTGGGTTTCCAAGGCTGTAAATGTATCTTCACAGAAACAGACTACCTCATTTTCCTTCCATGGAGCAATGGGCGGTTTGAACCACCCACCTTCTGGCTAGCAATCAATTGCCTCAGGCACTGCGCCACCAGAACTCCCGCAGGTAAGCAAAGCAGGTGAGAATTTTAAAGGTAGAGTGATTGTTTGTCAAGGGAAAGAGAAGCCAGTTTTATTTGATCTGTTTCAGGGTTAGGGGTTATTGCCAATAATCACTCAGCCAGTTTTACAATTACCTTTGTTTTCCTTTGTAAATAAGAAATTAATCCACCAGAGCGTAATTTCAGAACCAGACAGCCTTTAAGTAACCATCAGGATAAGCATGGGGCTTTATGTAACAAAGACTATGGAGGGTGAAGGCTCGTGAAAGGAAAATACACAGATAATACAAGAAGACTGCCTCCGCCCCACACCAAAGCTGCTGTGGCAACTAACCAAGTGTCCACTGGCTTTTCTGGGTTTCAACCTCTCTCCCTGCCTCTGCTAACCCTCATGTAGAGAGAAAATGAGAGATCTGAAGATGGACAAAGGCAGAGAAGAGTGGCAAAACAAACGAATTGTGCCCAAATATATACTCCACAAGTGAAGAGGTGCCACCAGAAAGAGAACAGGCCATGGCACTGTCACAATCACAAACAATATTCTTCCCCCACACCTGACCTTAGGCTTCCTTTTGTTTTACAATCAATACCCACTCCTATGCACACTCCAATGCTGCGTACTGTTTCATCCTCTCAGCAGGTGACTACTTCTTATACACCAACCTTCTACTATTCAGCTCTAAGGTGACTAGAACCCGATTAGATCCTGCAGATACTAACTACTTAATGGTGACGTTATAAAACAGAGCTGAAGGGATTAGGCAAGCAGCTAAGCAGAGCCTGCAAAGCAATTCAACTGAACCAAACCAAGAACACAAATTACCTAACCCTTAGTCCAAAGTCGACTTGCTAGACTTAGATTCCTAATTGAGAATGTGGCTTATATGGGCACTCCCCCACCTAGAAACTTTTGTCAGCAAGTGGAGTGGGGAGCAAGCACAAAAATACTATAACCCAAAACCCACGGCCATCGAGTCAATTCCAACTCATAGTGACCCTGCAGGACAGAGCAGAACTGCCCCAGAGGGCTCCCACTGCTGTAAATCTTTACTGAAGCAGACTGCCTCATCTTTTTCCTGTGGAGCAGCTCGTGAGTTCGAACCCTCAACTTTCTGGTTAGCAGCCAAATGCTTTAACCACTGTACCACCAGAGCTCCTTCAAAAATATGACAGTATATACTTATTATCTAATATAATATAAAAAATTACAGTAGAAGTTGGTAATATTTTTAAGAGTGGGGAAAAAAAATCTACAAGAGATCAATATGAAGTTCCTGCTGATGACCACTAATCCCATGTTCAAGGTTAACCACATAAAGCAACAGGAGTACACAATGACCATTCCGAGAGAGAGAGAGAGAGAGAGAGAGAGAGAGAGAGAGAAGGAGGAATAAGTGATGTGTAAGGACTAGCATCTGAGAAGTTTCAGTTGGCCAGGCCATCCATCTATCCATTCATCCATCAACACACACACACATTATATATCTATATATACACACACATGTATATACACATGTATGGTCAAAAAAAGGAGTCCTGGAAAACAAGTGATAGAAGAGTTTGAAAAGAAAAATAGAAAACTTACACTTTATGTAGATATGTGTATATGGTATATACAGCTGCACATACACAAATGAATATATATTTTCTAAACATATAAATGAACAAGGACAAGTATAAAACAAAAATACGAATCTCATGCACTGTACTTTATTTTGATCTATGTAACTTGGGTGGAGAGGGTTTGGATAAGCACCTGATCTGCATATTCATTTAGGTACTGAGGACTGGGCACTTTTCCTTCTGTTATAGATAAGGTCACCAGGAGTCACCACAAATAACAGCAAGGCTGTTAGGACAGGCCAACAAAAGTCTTATTTATAAGCGCTCTTAATACCTTGGAAGGAGCCTTGGTGGCACAGTAGTTAAGTGCTTGGCAACTAAAGGTTGGTGGTTGGAACCCACCAGCTGCTCCATGGGAGAAAGATATGGCAATTTGCTTCCATAATGATTTACAACCTGGAAAACTCCATGGGCAGTTCCACTCTGTCCTAGCACTTAACCCCTGTGCCACCAGGGCTCCTTGTTAGCCTTACATACAGCATGCCAATTTGGAAAGTAAATACCATTGCCAGCAAGTGTTTAACTGACAACTTATCCAAATAAAGTCTGTTTGACAGTTTTTAAATGGTAAACTGAAAAGGACTTAACAGAGCACAGTTTGGACTTCATTTTCAAGCATATGAAACTTTTAAAAAATCTAACCTCAGACTAGTTAGTTCCAAGACTTAATAAACCAATGGGACTCTTATTTGCTCAGCTCTCTGGCAGTTAAGTACTTGTCCAATTTCAACACCTACTACAATCAACGAGGCAGTGTATTTTACAAGTTATAAGTTCATTTGCATGAACTGCAGAATTCTCTAATACAACCCTTATTGAGAGTCTGGGAAGGAAGGTTGGGCAATCTATTTCCGTAGTGATACCGCCTCGGAAACCCAAGGAGGGGTCGCTGTGAGTCGGGGTCGATTCCACGGTACGTAACAAGAACAACAGGGTCGTTATGAGTTGGAATCCATTCGATGGCTGTGGGTTTGGGTTTTTGTTGTTGATGACTGAGCACCAGAAGCAATTTTTTTAGCTTGAAAAACTTCAATGGATTGTAGTTCAGCTGCTGTTCAAAACTCAGAATTACGTAAGAATTTTAAAATGCCGAAATCATTCTACATTCAATGAAACAGTCCCTCTCAAACTCTTCCTTTTTCTTGTAAGTGCAAATGCAATTTTAAAAAAGATGACTAAGCCCTACAGCTTAAAAGGAACTGGAATATTACAACAATATGCTTAAAACCGGTAACTGAAGTAGAGCTCATAAACGCGTCTTGTCTTACGCAGCTTTTTTTTTTTTTTTTAAGTTTTAGTTTAGGAAAAGTTCACAGGCCACATTCTGAGGAGCGCTCAATCCTTCTGTTCAGGGTAAAACTACAGAACTTCACAGTCCTTACAGCATTGTGAGCTGCGGCTGTAAAAACCGTCTTTGGAGGTTTCTATGACTCAAGTTCGCTTAAAACACACAACCAAAAAGTCACCTTGGCATGAATGGACTTAAGACATCAGCCGCGCGCGCTGGCATTTTTGGCTTCATTGGATGTGGAAGATGCTCGCCGACCTGAGCAAGGAGCACAGATTCCGCGAGCCTTTTTTATTTATTTTTTTGAACACCTTTTCGAAAGTAGTAAACCGAGCTAGGACAGAACTTGGGGGGGCAGCGGCCCTCCCTCTCGGACACACCTGACCGGGCGTTTGTCCCGGGGGCCCTGGCTGCCGCTACAAACCCACTCGAAGAGCTGTCAGCGGCCGCTCAGCCACGGAAGTCGCGGGATCTCCGAGGCCGCGGCTCAGCGCCCAAAGCCCCGGCTTCCCCGGCTGCCCGGGGCTCGCGGACTGGACGTCCGCTGCGCGTCAGTTTCCGGCCGCCGCTGGCCTCCGAGCCGCGGCCAGCCAGCCCCTCGAACCCACGCCGCGGCCTAGCGCCGCCCGCCCGCCCTCCTCACCTGCACGGCTACGGCGCTTCTCGCGTCGCCGGTCGCTCTCGTAGAAGCCCAGCGTCTCGGTATGCTGAGGCGCTGGCGGGGGCCCATGGCCGCCACTGCCGCCCGGCTGCTCCGCCTCGCCGCGGCCACCTCGCTCCGGGCCGTCCGCACCACCGCCGCCGCCTTCTCCCGGGGCGGCCGCGCCGCCAACGCCCGCCATGTTCCGAGCACAACAAACTGTCCCCGCCACCTCCCTCCAGACTCCAGCCCGGCCTCCG
>NW_006921849.1:2244490-2249977 GCF_000298275.1 Orycteropus afer afer | reverse complement strand
CGCGGCGCCCGGTGCCCGCTTTCTGCTAGGTGTCCGGCCGCCCGCCCGGGGCCCCTTTTGGAGGTTCGGTCCCCGGAATGCGCCGGCGCCGCCCGCTTAGACTTGGCACCGCTCGCGCGGCCGCGACAACGGGGGCCCGGCTCCAGGTCCCCGACCCCCGCCTGGCACGGGCCCGCAAGGCCGCTGTTTGGCTGCATCTCTGCATATTTATGGTCGCCTGTCACATTTCCTGGCCATGTTTTGTCAGTTCTCAAAGCACTTGGCTAAGGAGCTCGTGGGAGCGTCACAACAGGTGGGGGCGTGGAGAGGAAGCGACGGGCCTGAGGGACGGCCCGAGGAATAGGGCGGTTTTATGCATTTCATGTGCAGGGAGGGGGACAAAGTTTCTAGGCTGCCTTTCGGGGCTAGGGTTTTGGGGGTAGGCTCTGGCTTCCAGCCGCCACCTTGCCCTTCTCCTATCACCCGGACCACGGCTTGCCTTGGAGCCAGACCCTTCCAGCTTTGCGTGTGACTCCGCATTACGAGCGGTGTCGAGACCACCCGCCACAGGGGTCGTGGAAGTGAAGATGCTTGGGCCGGCCTGGGTCCCTGTCGCCCACCTCCCACGTGCTTGGCACCAGAGCACGTGGGTTTGCGGTCTGGCAGCTTGGGAACCCACTTGTGCCTTTAATTACCCTTTAGATTAGCAAGAGGAAAAGGAATTCGTCCAGGAACGTTAAACTTGTCTGGAAACTGCCCTTGACCTAAACTTGAGAGCCAGAGAGAAGCTATAAACAGGTCCGAATGGGGCAAAATCGAGCCTGTATTGATTCATCCGAGAGACCTGAGGGGTTCGACTCTCATTAGCGGGTTTACCTGGTTGCAAACCCCTTCAACCAGTTGAACCAGTTGAGGTAGCCAGTTGTAGGTACAGACTTCAAGTTTAAAACACGAGTGGACTTTGAGTTTACGGCAGGGCCGAAGGACAAGGGTGAGAGACACGCTCCGCGGCCTGCAGACCACGTTTCTGGACATGTCTGTGACCATTGTTCGTGAGAGTTCTCTGGCTTGGTTGTGCTTGGTCAAAACTGAGCCTCATTGAATCAGTCAAAAACAACCACGCTGGTCAAGTATCTTCGGCACCTTTTTTTCTTAACTCTTGTACTCTTCAGTACCTTTTTGAAAATCTAAAACATTTTTTTTTAAAATACATGACCTCTAGTTTTCTATTCTGAAATCCAGCCCCATCAAGGAACTAGGCTTTTATTGCTTGTGTATGTCAGTTCCCATTTACTTTCTGGCCACACTGATTGGTGTATTGCCCTTGTCATGGTAGCCACAGGAGATGGAAGGGAAAGGAAGTCTCGTTGTGGTTGCTGAGGTAGCCAGTTGTAGGTACAGACTTCTCTCGTTTTCTGTTTCAGGACTGAGGAATGACATTCCGTTCCAAAGGTTGTGCCTGTCCTTTTAAATTATCAGCAGAGAGGAAAGTAGCTGCCACATCCCGGCTAATACCAAAGGTGTTCAGGAAATCAAGAGAGGGGGGACGTGCAGCTGTGGGGAAAGCTAAGGGGCTCAGAGCGTCTCAGTGGGGTATTTTCACTGGATCTGCATGATTTTGCCTGCCGAGCTGTGAAACTGCACAGTTTCAAACAAGCCCGTGTTGAAGTCAACATCCCCCAAGGCATTTTTTTAAGCGAACACCAATATAAAATTTTAATTAACACCATTCTTCCTTTGTATGAATAATTAAACAATCAAATAGTTAGTTATATAGGAAAGTTGTTTCCTTTAAATTAATTCCATCCATTGCATCCTATTTGGAATCCAGGAAAGGGATATTTTCAGATACGTGTGCTAAATCTTCCAAATATAAGCTGCAAAGAACCTGAAGAAAGATTTACACAGCATGGAAGAACCACCGCTTTTCTGAAGAAATGAGCAACAGTTAAAATGCTATATTCTTGATATCAGTTTTAAAAAGGAAAGCTGAAGGCTTAAAACCCGTTGCCATCAAATCAATTCTGACTTAGTGACCCTATAGGACAGAGTAGGACAGAGTAGAACTGCCCCCGTAGGGTTTCCAAGTCTGTTCACTTAGCAGACAAGTGCTTTAAGCACTGCACCACCAGGGCCCATTGTTTGAATCTTTACAGAAGCAAACCGCCTCATCTTTCTCCTATGGAGAGGCTGGTGAATTTAGACTGACCTTTTGGTTTCTTTGCTATTCATAAGTTGGTTAGCTGCTGAGTGCTTTAAGCACTGCACCAGAGGGCTCCTTAGATTTATAGTATCCCCGTTAAGAACAATAGTATTTCTGTGAAGCATGGCAACTCACTGTTAAAAAGACACCAGATAACAGTCTGAGTTAAGTTACAAGATAAAAAGATTTTGATGACAATGAGCTAGGGTAATTCAACTTAAACATTAACTAAGTAAATGTGTGATGGTGTATGTCAGTGTAACCCCACACCAGCTGCTAGTGAAAGCACCGCTCCTTTGGTGGAAACCAGTGTAGACAGAGGAAGTGATGAGCATGGAATATGAATTCAGAAATGAGAAGTTTAAAAGTCTTATATGTAAACAGCAGAAGAGGAAATAAAGTCAATGAGTTAAGAAAGCTTGGTTCACAAATAAGAAAATCTATCCAAAGGTATAGTGTTCCACGATGCATAATTACATGGCTATGTACATTCAACTAAGGCTTTGGAAAATTGCTACATGTATTCTTAATTATATTCTTATACTTTCTGCTGGTAATACCTACCTTGTGGCTATTTGCAAAATTGCAAAATACCATTTATTTTTTTAAAAGAGTGGGGTTTAGGCAATTAGTATACAAACTTTTAAATGACTTGCATAACTTCATCCTTCAATAATTGAAGATTCAATAATTGCGATTTTGCAACTAGAACATTGACCCCATTGTGTACGGACCATGGATTTATGCTCCAGAAAATGACCTTAATGCAGCTTATAAACTCACACTGCTTATTGCCCAAACTCAATCACTACCGCCTTCATTATATGAGAGAATTGGCTTAAAATAGCAGTTTTGCATTTTTCCCTCCCAGGAACAGTATGGTGTAGTACAAAGAGTGTCGGGCCAGCAGTTACAAGCGTTGGGAACAGTACTCTGACCACAGGGTTAGCTGTGTGACCCTGGAAAGATAACCACTCTGACTCTCAATGCCATTCAGTGTTAAATGAGGTCAATTACCACCCTGTACAGTAGTTGTTCTGTGTTGTTGAGTCAATTCCAACTTATAGTGACTGCAGGACAAGGTCAGAGTAGAACTGCCCCATATGTTTTCCAAGGCTGTAAATCTTTACAGAAACAGACTGCTGCATCTTTCTCCTGTGAAGAGACTGGTGGGTTTGAACTGCCAACCTTTCGGTTAGCAGCCGACTGCTTAACCACTTAAAAAATACAGTTTCCTTCCCCTCCCACCCTTGTAGTGATAACTCAAAGGAACTCTGGTGGCGTAGTGAATAAGGCATTTGGCTGCTAACCAGAAGGCTGGTGGTTAAAACCCACCAGGCACTCCTTGGAAAGAAGATTGAGCAATCTACTCCAATAGTAACACTGCCTTGGAAACCCAAGGAGGGGTCACTATGAGTTGGAAAAGACTCAACGGCAGTGAGTTTTTCTTTTTTTTTTTTTTCTAGTGGTAACTCAAAGGAGCTCTGGTGGCATAGTGGATAAAGCATTTGGCTGCTAATCAAAAGATCAGTGGTTCAAACCCACTAACCACTCTCTGGAAAAAAGACGAGGCACTCTGCTTCTATAAAGATTTACCTCCTTGGAAACCCAACAGGGTTCACTATGAGTCAGAATCGACTCGATGGCAATGAGTTTGTTTTTTTTTTTTTTTGAGTGCTAACTTAGGTGCTCTGGTGGTATAGTGGTTAAGGCATTTGGCTGCTAACCAAAAGGTTGGTGGTTCAAACCCACCAGGTGCTACATGGAAGAAAGATGAAGCAGTCTGCTTCTGTAAAGATTTTCAGCCTTGGAAATACAAAGGGGGTTGCTATGAGTCAGAATCAACTCCATGGCAGTGGGTTTGTATTTTGGTTTGGAAACTTTAAGGGAGCTCTGGTGACACAGTGGTTAAGATACATCTCACCCCAGGCTTCAGGATTTCTGCATTGTGATCAACTTTTCCATATAGTACCAAGGCACACTTGCGTCTAAGAACACTGCGCTGAGGTGATTTGAAATGACTACTGCTATCGGTGGACCGGGCAATGTTCCTTTCTGTTGTACAGAGGGTCGCCGTGAGTCGGAAGTGACTCGATGGCACCTAAAAACTGCTATAGGTAACTTTGGAGGAGGGATTCCACCACTGAGCAGAGTGTCTCTGCATTTCTCAGCTGAAAATGTATTTCAGCAGGCCGTGACTTCTGTGTTCTGACCCATGAGTGCCACACAGGTCATTCACAAAACACAGCCCTGAATGTAATTCATTCCCCATGTTGTCGTCACAGAGAAAAATAAGAAGTGACATCTTTTAAAACATCTGAGCAGCTTGGCAGCTGCTGTTGGAAAAAAATAGAATCTGCTACTGGGCCCGGAACAAAGCTGTGTACTAAGTGCCTGTGTATGAATTTATTGAATTCTGGGTTCCAGTAATAATATTTTCTGCCTTCAGCCATCATTTTTGGGCAGGTACTCATTCTGTTTTATCTTCTTTGGGCTTTATCCATAGATTTCCAAAGGAGATCAATTCAGTTTGTTTCTGGAAGATGTAGCACTAATTGAATACCATGCCTTTGATTCTAATGTACCTGTTACAACTAAAACACTTATTCCAGAATCTGATTTCTCAAAGCTCTTCTCTGGTACAAGAATGTATGGCTGAAACCATTCCTATTGAAACCAACCTATTGAAAACTGTATTTTGTTATAAAGGGAGTGTTTCATAAAAGATACAGGCTCGTTGGGGAGATGCAAATCAAAACAATGAGATACCATCTTGCTCCAGCACTAAGAGAAAGCTCAACAGGACAGAAAATAACAAATGCTGGAGAGGATGTGGAGAAATTGGGACTCTCATACACTGCTGGTGGGACTGTCAAATAATACAACTACTGTGGAAATTGCTCCACGATTCCTTAAAAAGTTGTAATTAGAAATACAATTTGATTCAGCAATCCCATTACTAGGTATATATCCTAAAGAAGTGAGAGCCAGGACAGAACACATATATGCACACCCATGTTCATTGGAGCATTAGTTACAATAGCAAAAAGATGGAAACAACTTAGGTGCCCATCAACAGAAGAATGGATAATCAAACTATGGTACATTCACACAGTGGAATACTAAAGAATAATGTAGAATCTACAAAACACCGTGTAATGTGGATAAACTTGGAGGACATTATGGTGAGTGAAATAAGTCAATCACAAAAGGACAAATATTGTATTAGTTCATTATTCTAAAAAGTCAAGGAAAGGTTTTATATGGAAGGAAACTTTCTTTATTGATTACCAGGGGTGGGAGGG
>NW_006921849.1:2242408-2242865 GCF_000298275.1 Orycteropus afer afer | reverse complement strand
GGTGTCTGGCTGTCTATGAGGATTGCTCTATGTCTGTCTTCTGTTGCTTCTGTAATGATTGTGGTTATTTTGTATCACTAGTATCTGTGCAAGATCATTCTCAGCTGAATCTTTCATTGGTCTAGAGTATATTCCTGTTCACCGACCCCCATCTGATCCTCTCAGTTGTCTATGTATTTATCTGTAGCCTGGTGTTTGGTGTTAGTGGTAATGCAGTATTTTGGATATACTGGTATTAGCCTCTGTCATCTATATCTTATGTGCACAATTCGGTGTCCTCCCTTTCCCCAATGTTATCATGCTGGTCACAGACTCTTTCCATACCGTCCCTCCCCTTACTAAACCTAGGGTGTGGCCCCCAACTAGTCTGATATTTTCTTCTCCCCTTCCCTCCCATCCCCGGTAACCTACAAAGTGAGTTCCCTTCCCTAAGCAAACCCTTCCTTGACTTTTTACA
>NW_006921849.1:2224011-2227397 GCF_000298275.1 Orycteropus afer afer | reverse complement strand
CAAGGTGCCTCTGGGTCGACTCAAATCTCCACCCTTTTGATGAAAGTTTCTGGTTGGTTGGGTGGGGGAAGAGCATGAAAAAACATTTGGAAATGGATGGTGCATATGGTTGTATGAATGTCATTGAATTTTACACCTAAAATGACAAATGTTTTGTTATAGCTATTACCATGATAAATTTAAAAAATAAAAATAAAAAGATGTTGTTATTGATGTTGGTAGGTGCCATCAAGTTGGTTCTGATTCATGGGACCCTATGTACAACAGAATGAAACACTGCCCAGTCCTGCACCATCCTCACAGTCATTGTCATGCTTGAGCCCACTGTTGTAGCCACTGTGTCAATCCATCTCATTTAAGGTTCTCCTCTTTTTTTGCTGACCCTCTACTTTACCAAGCATGGTGTCCTTCTCCAGGGACCGGTCCCTCCTGATAACATGTCCAAAGTACATGAGACAAAGTCTCACCATCTGTGCTTATAAAGAACGTTCTTATGGCTGTGCTTCTTCCAGTGGCGTAGTGCCTAAGGTACTTGACTGCTAACCAGAAGACTGGCGGTTCAAACCCACCAGCCACCTCTTGGAAGGAAGGTTGGGCAATCTACTTCCATAGAGATACCACCTCAGAGACCCAAGGAGGGGTTGCTATGAGTCACAATCGACTCGACAGCAGTGAGTTTGTTTTGTGTGTGTGTGTGTGTGTGTGTGCTTCTTCCAAGGCAGACGTGTTCATTCTTCTACAGTCCACCATATATTCAATGTTCTTTGCCACCACCATGATTCAGAGGCATCAATTCTCTTCTGTCTTCCTTATTCATTGTCCAGCTTTTTTTTATTTGCATGCATATAGGGTGATTAAAACTATGCCTTGGGTCAGGTGCATCTTAGTTCTTAAAATTATGTCTTTGATTTTTAACACGTTAAAGACGTCTTTTGCAGCAAATTTGTCTAATGCAACGTGTCATTTTTTTTTTTTTGAGAAAAAATATTGTGCTTTAGGTGAGAGTTTATGAAGCAAATTAATTTCTCATTCAGCAATTTATACAAAGATTGTTCCCAGACATTGGTTGCAGTGTTGACACAGTCTGTCAACACCTTCGTTGATACCTTGCGTTCCCCCATTTCCTTTCACCCAGTTTACCTCTCTTCCTGCCTTCTTAATTTTGTTTTTGGGCAAATGCTGCCCTTTTTTTCTCATATAGGTGATTGTTCTGAAAAGCTTGTCCCTCCCAGGTGTTATTCTTCACTTTATAGGCCTGTCTTTTATGGTGGAAAGGTGATCTCTGGGAGTGGATCAGTCCTAACTTAGAAGGACATCTAAGGGCGATAGTCTCAGGGGTTCTACCAGTATCTATCAGACTAATAAGTCTGGTCTTTTTTTTTTTTTTATGAATTTGAACTTTGCTGTATCTTTTTCTCCCACTCTATCTGGTACCTTATATTGTGATCCCTGTCAGAGCAGTCAGTGTTGGCAGCTGGGCACCATCTAGTTCTTCTTGTCCCAATGGAGCTGTAGTTCATGTGGTTCATTAATCCTTTGGACTAATTATTTCCTTGTGTCTCTGGTTGTCTCCATTTTTCTTTGCTCTGAACAGAAAGAGATCAATAGTTGTAATTTAGATGCCACTCACAAGCTTTTAAACCTCAGTCACTACTGACCAAAGCCCAAAGCAGGATGTAGAGCATTGTCTGTATGTGCTATGTTATGCCCATTGACTTAGATGTCCCTTCAGACTATGGTCCCTAGACCTCAAGCTCAGTAGCTCACTCCCAGGATGTGTTTTATGGTTAAGAGTGCAATATAATTCTCGATGGATGTATGGGTATTTGGCAGTATAGCGATCACAGTAGGGTGTCAGGGGGAAGGTAGCAGGATTTGGGGTCGAAGTAGAAGTATATGTGATACCTGAGAGCCAGAAAGAGAATGGCTCATTCAAGAAACAGCCATAGTATAGCAGTGGTGGTGGGAATGAAACACAAGAAGAAAACATCATGAAAGACTTTTGCAAGCCAGCCTCAGGCAGAGGAAACTCTAAGAAGTATATGATCAGATTTGCGTCTTGGGAATATCTCTCATTTGGCAGTGGGCAGAGTGGTTTGAGATAGTCAAGGGAAGCAGAATAACCAGTTAGGAGGCTGTAGCCTTGAGGTGAGAGCTGTGGTGCTTCAGTGGTAGAATCCCACCTTCCCTGCAGGGGACCTAGGTTCTATTCCCGGCCAATCCACCTCATGCAGTGACCGCTCGTCTGTCAGTGGAGGATCGCATGTTGCTCTGATGCTGAACAGGCTTCAGTGGTGCTTCCAGGCTGAGATAACTAAGAAGAAAGACCTGGTGATCTCCTTCCAAAAATCAGCCAGTGAAAACCCTTTGGATCAGAGTGGTCCAGTTCCATTGTCATAGGGTCCCCACGACTCAGGTGCAACTTCTGCACAGCTCTGAGCAACCACCACCCTGAGGTGAGGGTAGCCTAAAGAGCAGGTGTTGCAGTTGGGATGAGGGCATGTGAACATGTTGAGAGAGACTCAGAGGCCAGAAAAGGCAGAATGTGATCAGATGTGATGATGGGGAAAGCGCGGTAAAGCTGGGAGGGGAGCTGGCTTTGTACAGGCTTTTGGCTTGAGTCGAGGGTGACAGTGCCATTCTCTGAGATAGGATCACAGGAGAAGTGGGTTGGAGGTACAGATGGGGAATGAAAGCAAGTTCAGTCTGGAAGCTGCTGGAGTTGAGGTACCCCTGAAGAGCGTGGGATATTCTGACTTCATCATTTTGAGTTTCTGGATGTTTTAACCTTGGTGGTGTTTTGGTTTTGAATATAAACATTTTGTTGCTATTGTTTGTCTATAAAGATTTTAGTCAGAATTGTATCAACACTGATAAATTCAGAGGCAAATATTTATTCCAGAGTGAACTCCATTAAGCCAGTTTAATTCATCGGTGCATTTCCTACATGGCAAATATTTAACCTGTTTCCAATCATTTCCACTTTTATTTTGATTTTATTAATATTAATCAGGACAAAATATTTATTGTGTCCATTTTACAGGGAAGGTTTGATATATTGACTAATTTTGGTTTTGTCAGATTTTTACAGATTATAGCGTTTTCCATGCTAGGTTTCCTTTTAGGTCCTCTATTTTTACCACAAGCAGCCCTGATGATGCAATGTTTAACACACTTGGCTGCTGACTGAAAGATCAAAAGTTCAAACCCACCAGCCCCTTGATTGCGGGAAGATGTGGCAATCAGCTTCCTTAAAGATTATAGCCTTGTGGAGCAGTTCTATTGTGTCCTACAGGGTTGCTATGAACTGGAATACACTAAACAGCAATAGGTTTACTGGTTATTTTCATCATGCCAAATTTATTGGGTCAACTTTTGCACAACTG
>NW_006921849.1:2222077-2223666 GCF_000298275.1 Orycteropus afer afer | reverse complement strand
GGAGCTCACCGTCCAGCAGGTGAGTTTCTGCTGAACAGATGATTCCAATAATGTCTGAGAGATGAACAAGGTGAAGGTAACAGCCTAGGTAACAGAGCCAGGTAGATTGCCTTTGGCTGTTAGCCAAGAACTCAACAGTTCAAACCCACCAGCTGCTCCACAGGAGGAAGATGAGGAAATCTAGTTCCACGAAGATTTACAGCCTTGAAAACCCTATGGGAGTCAGAATCAATGTGATGGCAGTGACTTTAGGTTTTTTTGTTTTGTTTTGTTTAGTAATCTTAAGGAGCTCTGGTGGCACAGCGATATAAGCATTTGCCTGCTAAACAAAAGTTTGGTGGTTCGAACCCACCAGCCACTGTGTGGGAGAAAGATGAAGCAATCTGCATCTGTAAAGATTTATATCCTTGGAAACACTATAGGACAGTTCTCACTATACTATAGGGTTCTATGACTTGGAATTGACTCAATGGCAGTGAGTCATAATAGTCTTAGAGGCCAATTGAATGTAGGAAATGTTCTTCTTATCCTAATGTAATTTTTTAAAAAAATTCTGATTTGGGTGACAGAGCAAATTCATTTTTCATACAACATTTCATATACACTTTGCCTCATGACATTGACTCCAATTTGCCCCAATGCAACAGCTCTTCTCCCACTTCCTCCCAATAGTTACCTCTTCCCTGTGTCTATCCCTCCATGCACTCCTGCCCCGTGAGTAGTCTCCCTGTGCATAAATATCCCTTCTTTCTCCCATGATTGATCTCTCCAAGGAGTGTATCTACCTCAGGTAAATGTTCAACTCATATGCCTGTCTTTTCTTTGGCTGGAAGCCATGCATGTGGGTTCAATTCCAGACATGAAGGGCAGCTAGGGGCCATAGTCTGAGGGCTTCCACCAGGCTCTATCAGACCAGTAAACCTGGTCCCCCCCCTCTTTTTTTTCCCCCAAATGATTTTGAGTTTTGTTCCACATTGTTCTTCTCTAACCAAGATCTCCTACATAGATCCCCCTCCGACTGGTTGACAGTGGTAGCCAGGCACCACCTAGTTTTTCTGGTCTCATAGTTGTGTAGGCTGCGGATTGTATGGTGTATCAGTTGCTAGGACTAATTGTTTTCATGAATCTTTGGTTTTCTTCATTATTCTTTGCACTGGATGAGAAGAGACCCATCATTGCATCTAGATGGCAGCTTACAAGCTTTTAAGATCCCAGTCACTACTCGCCAAAGTAGGAGGTGGAACAATGTTTTGTATAGCATGTTATGCCAATTGAGCTTGATATTACCTGTGACTATGGTCCCGAGCCCACAGGTTCAACTACTCAGTCACTCTGGGTAGCTGGCTGTGACCAAGATGTGACTAAAGCCTTGTCCCTTGTCAGGTCTACTATATACCTGGGATTCACATCATACAAATACACTTATAGGACCATTGTCTGCCAACCCTATACATGATCTTGGGTAAACTTCCCGCTTCATAGACATACCTAATAGTTCAGGCTGTCCACCCACCTATCCACCTATATTCCCATGTTTGCACTGACAGTGCAGTACTGTATGTGCAAAAGGGTTCATCTTTGTTGTCTGT
>NW_006921849.1:2221035-2221530 GCF_000298275.1 Orycteropus afer afer | reverse complement strand
GGCGGTTCAAACCCACCAGCCACTCCTCGGAAGGAAGGTTGGGCAATCTACTTCCGTAGTGCTACTGCCTCAGAAACCCAAGGAGGGGTTGCTATGAGTCGAGGCCAACTCAACAGCATGTAACAACAACAATGGTTAAAGATTATGAGCATTTCTTCATATGTTTGTTGCCACCTAAATATCCTCTTTGGTGAAGTGTCTATTCATGTCTTCTGCCCATTTTTTAATTAGATTGTTTGTCTTTTTGCTATTGAGGTGTTGGAATTTTCTATAAATTCTAGAGATAAGTCTCTTGTCAGATATGCCACTGCCAAATATTTTTCCCAATCTGTAGGTTCTCTTTTGACTCTTTAGGAGAAGTCTTTGGAAGCACATAAAAATTTAATTTTGAGAAGGTCATATTCATCTAGTTTCTCTTCTGCTGTTTGTGCATTTTGGGTTATGCTTGATAGTCTATTTATGCCATATATTAAGGCCCCTAAATTTGCCCCTAGT
>NW_006921849.1:2219946-2220925 GCF_000298275.1 Orycteropus afer afer | reverse complement strand
CCATTGGTCTATGTATCTGTCATTAAACCAATACCAGGCAGTTTTGACTACTGTGGCTGTATAGTAGGTTTTGAGATCCGGCAGTGTGAGACCTTTTACTTTCTTCTTCTTCTTCATTGTTGTTGTTGTTGTTATTTGCCATCAAATCGGACCCAACTCATAGTGACCCCTCCTTGGGTTTCTGAGGCAGTATCACTACGGAAGTAAATTGTCCAACCTTCCTTCTGAGGAGTGGCTGGTGGGTTTGAGCCACCAGCCTTCTGGTTAGCAGTCAAGTGCCTTAGCCACTATGATACCAGAGCTGCTAAGAAACCAAACCAAACTCACTGCTGTCAAGTTGGATCCGACTCATAACGATCCCTCTTTGGGTTTCCGAAGTGATATCACTACAGAAGTAGATTGTCTACTCTTTCTTCTGAGGAGTGCCTGGTGAGATTGAACCACCAGCCTTCTGGTTAGCAGTCAAATGCCTGAGGCACTGCACACCAGAGCTCCCTCTTCTTCAATAGTGCTTTGCTTGTCCGAGGTCTCTTTCCTTTCCATATAAAGTTAGTGATTGGTTTTTCCATATCTTTAAAAAATGTTGATGGCATCTGGACTGGGATTGCATTGAATGTACAGATTGCTTTGGGTGGAACTGACATTTTCACAATGTTCAATCTTCCTATCCATGATCATGGGATGTTCTTCCATTTATGTTGATCTCTTATGGTTTCTTGTGGTTTTTTTATAGTTTTCTTTGTACAGGTCTTCTGTGTCCCTGGTAAGATTGATTCCCAAATATTTTATTTTTTTGGTAGCTGCTATAAATGCTATTGATTTCCTTATTTCTTTTCCAGCAATCTCTTTGCTGCTGTAAAGGAATCCAACTGATTTTTGGATGCTGATCTTATATCCTGCCATGATGCTAAATCTCTCAATTAGTTCCAGTAGATTTTTGACTGAATCTCTTGGGTTTTCTAGGTATAGGATCATATCA
>NW_006921849.1:2217985-2219576 GCF_000298275.1 Orycteropus afer afer | reverse complement strand
GTCCCTTCTATTCCTGTTTTGCTGAGAGTTTTGATCAGGAATGGGTTTTGGATTTTATCAAATGCCTTTTCTGCATCAATTGATATGCTCATGTGGTTCTTCTCCTTTGTTTTATTTATGTGGTGGATGACATTGATTGTTTTTCTAATGTTGAACCATCCCTGCACACTTGATATGAACCTTACTTGGTCATAATGAGTAATTTTCTCGGTATGTTGTTGGACTCCGTCGGCTAGGATTTTGTTGAAGATTTTTGCATTTATATTCATGAGGGATATTGGTCTGTAGTTTTCCTTTAGAGTGATGTCTTTGCCTGGTATTGGTATCAAAGTTATGCTTACTTCATAAAATGAGTTAGGGAGGATTCCATCCTTTTTTATGTTTTAGAATAGTTTGAGTAGGATTGGTGTCATTCTTTTCTGAATGTTTGGTAGAATTCTCCAGTGAAACTGTCTGGGCCAGGACAGTTTTTAGTTGGTAATTTTTTATGACCTGTTAAATTCTTCTTTTGTTATGGATGTATTCAACTTTTCCACATCAGTCTGTGTTATTTTATGCTATGGTATGTTTCTAGAAATCTGCCCATTTCTTCCAGATTTTCAAATTTGTTGGAGTACAGTTCTTCATAGTGCCTAAGGCACTTGACTGCTAACCAGAGGGCTGGCAGTTCAAATCTACCAGCCACTCCTCAGAAGGAACATTGGGCAATCTACTTCCATAGTGACACCGCCTCAGAAACCCAAGGAGGGGTCGCTATGAGTCAGGTCCGATTCGATGGCACGTAACAACAACAACAACAACAAAAGTTCTTCATAGTATCCTCGTATTATCCTTTCTATTTCAGTTGGTTCTGTTGTTATGTCACCCAGTTTCTTATTTGTGTTATTTGTAGCCTCTACCTCTTTTGCTTTGTTAAATCTGCCAGTGGCTTGTTAATTTTATTAATCTTTCCAGAAAACCAACTTCTGGTCTTGTTGATTTTTTCTATTGTCTTTCTATTTTCTGTTTCATTGATTTCTGCTCAAATCTTAATTATTTCCTTTCTTCTGGTCACTGTAGGCTTTTCTTGCTGTTCTTTTTCTATTGTTGGAGATGTTGGTTTAAAGTGTTGATTTTGGCTCTTCTTTTTTGATATGTGCATTTATTGCTATAAATTGGCCTCTGATCACTGCTTTTCTATGTCCTAAAGATTTTGGTATGTTGTGTCTTCATTCTTGTTTGATTC
This sequence comes from Orycteropus afer afer, assembly GCF_000298275.1. Classification (NCBI taxonomy): domain Eukaryota; kingdom Metazoa; phylum Chordata; class Mammalia; order Tubulidentata; family Orycteropodidae; genus Orycteropus; species Orycteropus afer. The sequence goes on along the minus strand of NW_006921849.1, from coordinate 2,218,351 downwards.
AAGGAATTTTTTAATTTCATTTTTTTTTCTTCTCTTTCCCAGTCTTTCTCAAGGAGGGTGTTGGCAGTTTCCACGTGTTTACTTTTTTTCCATTGATCTTCCTATTGTTGATTTCTAATTTGATAGCATTGTGATCTGAGAAGATGCTTCAGTATTTCAATGTTTTTACATTTATGAAGGCTTGTTTTATGGCCTAACATATGGTCTATCATGGGAAATGTTCCATGTGCACTGGAAAAGAATGTATATTGTGCTGTTGTTAGGTGAAGTGCTCTGTAGATGTCTATGAGGTCAAGTTGGTGGATTGTATTGTTTAGCTCTTCTGCATCTTTGTTGAGTTTCTTTCTAGTTGTTCTATCTTTCAAA
>NW_006921849.1:2215561-2217755 GCF_000298275.1 Orycteropus afer afer | reverse complement strand
TTAATCATTATATAATGTCCTTCCTTTTCTCATATGGTGGTTTTTGTCTCAAAGTCAATTTGATCAGAAATTAATATTGCCACTCCTGCTCTCTTACAGTTTCCATTTGCTTGATATATCTTTTTTCAACCTTTGATGTTTAGTCTATTTTTGTCTTTGTCTGTAAGGTGTGTCTTTTGTAGACAGCATATTGAGGGGTTTTGTTTTCTTATCCAATCTGTGACTCTCTGTCTCTTGAGTGGTGCATTCAATCTCTTAACATTCAGTGTAGTTATCAACAAGTATGAATTGGTTGCTGTCACTTTGTTATGTGTTTTTTCATGGTGTTCCTGGTTTCTTTATTCCATATTATTTTCTGTGCTGAGCTCATTATGTTTATGAATTTTGTTATCATTTCCTTTGTTGCTTTTGTTTTAGTATTTGCTGAATATTTGTGATTGTCCTCTTTTTTATTGTGATGTGAAGTTGTATCATTTTTCTTTGAGGTTACCCTGTGATTTATAATTTTCTCCCCAAGATTAGAACAGTCATTCTATCTTGCAACTCTATTGACTTCCTCACTATTTAAAAGTTCTGTAACTACACAGTATTTTCCCTCTTTTGGTTTGTAGTTGTCCTCACTTGCTAATTGATGTCTCTGGTTCCCTGTTTATAGTCTTGTAAGGTTATTTTACTTTGGCTATGTCCATAGTTGTGGTTTCTGGGTTTTGTCATTGTGTGTATTAATGTTCTGTTGTTGTTTGCTATCTTTGGTTCTCTGTTCAAAAGACTCCCTTTAGTATCTCTTGTAAGGTTGGTCTGGTTTTAACAATTTCCCTTGGTTTCTGCTTATCTGGAAATCTCCTAATTTCACCATCATATTTGAGAGACAATTTTTCTGGATATATAATTCTTGGTTGAGAATTTTTTCTTTCATTGTTTTATATATACCATCCCATTGCCTTCTCACTTGCATGGTTTCTGCTGAGAAACCAGAGCTTATTCTTACTAGATGTCCTTTGTAAGTAACTTTTTTTTTTTTCCCCCTATACTGCTTTCAGGATTCTTTCTTTGTCTTTGGTTTTGATGAATTTGATGATGATATGTGTTGGTTATTTTCTTTTGGGGTCTTATCCTGTTTGGGGTTTGTTGGAGTTCCTGAATTGATATATTCTCATCTTTCATCATATCAGGAAGGTCTCTTCCAATAAATCTTGGGCCATTTTCTCAGTGGTTTTATTTTTCTCTTCCTGTTCTGGAATTCCAATGACATGTAGGTTATTCCTTTTGATGGTATTCCACATGAACTTTAGAGTTTCTTCATTTTGTTTTGATCTGTTTTCTGAATGATCCCTCTCCAAAGAAGTATTCGGGTATTTGTCTTCAATCTCATAAATTCCATCTTCCATTGCATCAATTCTACTTCTTTGCCCTTTCAATGTGTTATCTAATTCTGATAATTTAGTAATAATCTTCTGGATTTCTATCCAAAGATTTAGAATCATGTCTAATTTTTTAGTGATTTTTGTCATTTTGTTCTTGTATTTTCTTCCAAAATTCTTCTCAGGTTTTTTCTGTGTTTTCCTTGATCTGTCTCTCAATCCTTTGAAGATACCTAAATGTAGTTCTTTTGAATTCCTTATCAGAGTGTTCCAATGCTGCTTCTTCCTCAGAGATGTGTTCTGGTTTTTTATCTTGCTCCCTTGTTTCTACCCCTTTATCTTACTTCTTTGTGTGGACTGTGATGGTCTGTTGTCTTAGAGACATCATGGCTTTGTTGTATTTAGATCTCCGTTAACTGTTTGTGAAGAGCAGCCAAGGGTGATCCAGGCTCTTCTTGGTGGTTTTTTATCATTGGCCCATTGGTGGAGAAAGAAGTGGTGGTTCTCACTCAGTAAGTGAAACTGCAGGATGTGTGGGTGTAGTTGTGTCATATAGGGACTGTTGCTGTTTTCCACTCATTTAGACAAAAATAACAATTGAATAACCATCAAAAATGTAAAAGCAAATGTACCAAACACACACCATGTAATCACACAGAAACAGTAACCAAAAAAGAAAAAAAGGGAGAAAAAAAAAAGTCTGTGGAGTGGGCAATGAGAGAAAAAAGGTAGAGAAAGAGAATAATGAAGAAAAAAAATGGGAAAAATGCAAAAAGAAAAATAAGGAAACATGAGAAAGAAAAATTGCAACCAGGAACAGGAAAAAGAAAAAA
>NW_006921849.1:2213569-2214340 GCF_000298275.1 Orycteropus afer afer | reverse complement strand
TTCTTTTTCTCCTTTTTTTTTTTTTTTTTGTGCCTTGGGATAAAATGCAGCATGATTTTGTTGGATGTTCCTGAGTCTAATGTGCTTGTTTGACCTCTGTGGCAATTTGTTCTGGGCACATGAATAAAATAAAGGTGGACTGAGCTGTCATCGTTGGCTTCTTTCCCTGCACATTCTCCAAGTGTTTCTTTGCTTGCTTTGCTGCTTGTTAATTTCACCAGCATGCTGTTTGCTCTGGGTCTTAGCACTGACTTTCCATGTGGGTGGGACACTGAGGTGAGACAGTCGGGATCTGGTAGAGTTTGGAGAAACCCTGACACTGTCTTGTTCTTGTTTCCCAGTCATTGTTTTATTAGCTGTCATAGAGTCTGCCCCAATTCATGGAGACTGTGTACACAATGAGATGAACGTTGCTCAGACCTGCATCATCCTTATGATCAGTTGCAAATCACACCATTGTGAATCTGTAGTATTTGTATTGGATGATTTTCAGAAGTAATCACCAGGCCTTTCTTTCTAGACTGTCTTAGTCTAAAAGCTCTGCTGAAATCTATTCCAGAAGCAGTGAGGTGCCTTGGCAGGGAGTTAAACTTTGCTCTCCTGCATGGAAGATGAGAATTCTACCACTGAACCACTTCTTCCCTGTTGTTCCCCTGCACTAGATCTCTATTCCCCTTGGGATCTGAAAGTGTCTAATTAAATTGAGAAAGAATCAAAAATTGTTGTTATTGTTAGGTGCCATTGAGTTGATTGCAAGTCATAGTGACCCTA
>NW_006921849.1:2208879-2210019 GCF_000298275.1 Orycteropus afer afer | reverse complement strand
GGGACAGGGAGAGAAAGGAGGGAAATGCGAGGAAGAAAAATGACATGGTTTACACCAGTTGCTGTGAAGTTGACTTCATTTCACGGTGACCTTGTGTGTTAGACAACTGTCCCAATAAGGTTTTCAATGGCTGATTTTTCAGAAGTAGATCCCCAGCCTTTTCTTCCAAAGTACCTGTTGGTGAGCTTGAACCACCAACCTTCCTGTTAGCTGCCAGGTATGTTACCTGTTTGCACCTCCCAGGCACTCCTGACATAGTTTCATATCTTAAAAAAAAAAAAAAATAGTATTCTCCTACAACAAGGAAATGTGCTTATAGAGAAGAGTAGTCTCCCATCAATAATTAAGCCTGTCAGGAAGAAAAAATGTAACTAAAAAGTATTACTGGCTAATGGCAAGGATTTCTGCCAGGATTGAGGGAATTATTTGTGGAGTGGTAGAAGAGGTGGTTTGGGCAAGAGGTGTCTTATCTGTATTTCTCTCCTATTCCTATTGTTCACGTTGCTCTCACCCAGTCTCAGCTTTGTTGAGTAGGTAAATTAATTAATAAAAGATGCTTTGATTTTGGGGTTCTCCTTAGCCACAAAATCACAGATTAACCATAAAAAACCTGACCCGAACTGCAAAAGCCTGTCAGAAATGGCTCTGCAGCAATGGAAAGTTTTCTTCTCCTGCTAGAAAAGGACAGGTACCAAACCATTACCTCCTAATTTAAATATCAAAAAGCCCAAGGCTGCAGGTGGGTGGAAGGCCAAATTATTAGCAGCCAAGCCTGAAGTAAACTGCTATCAACTGATCTCAACAAAAGAGGAGGACATGTTAAGATTAGCCAATGGTTGATCTTCCATATTTCCCCTTTCTCTCCCACCAGTCCACTCCTTGGAAGGAAGATTGGGCCATCTAGAGATACCGCCTTGGAAACCCAAAGAGAGATCACTACAAGTTTAATCCACTTGATGGCAGTGAGTTTGGTTTTTTGGTTTTTCTTCTCTTTATAAGGTGCTCTGGGAGCTCTGGTAATGTAGTGCCTAAGGCACTTGACTGCTAACCAGAAGGCTGGCGGTTCAAACCCACCAGCCACTCCTCAGAAGTAAGATGGGGCAAGCTACTTCAGTAGTGATACTGCCTTGGAAACCCAAG
>NW_006921849.1:2208241-2208779 GCF_000298275.1 Orycteropus afer afer | reverse complement strand
TCCCTTTTATTTCCCAGCCACCAGAGCAGTCGTCCGTGCAGTCCCTGGCTAGCAGGGCTGATTTTTAGGTTAATTCTTAGGTCCTACCACCACTGGGCAATATCCAAGCTGTCTGTGCCATTAAGATTACTGCCAGACTACAGCTCTGTATGTCTCCTTTTTTGGTGTTTTCATGTAAATGCTTCCGCTAGTTGGGGTTTAGTCCACTTCTATATCCTTCCCTTCAAGGCTAAGGGATCCAGAATTATCTACTGTATCTGTGTTAATTGGTTCCCCTTTTCTTTGTTGAAGAAAGTCTGTGCAGTCTTTCTGCCTATCCCATCATCTTACCGGAACTCCTCCTAATGTAATTGTTTCAACTGGCAGTTCACTCAGCTCCAAAGGTAAACTTTGTTTTATGAAGCTGGATGGATTCCAGGGCTATGATTACCTTCAAGAAAACTTGTCTCCTTATGTACAGCCTAGATCAGCCACCTAATCTCCAAGGCCTTGAAGACAGGGTGTTCTCTTTGAATAGCTTTCTATTTTTAGCTCATGG
>NW_006921849.1:2204340-2205546 GCF_000298275.1 Orycteropus afer afer | reverse complement strand
AGTCTAATGGACTCCATGGCAGTGAGTTTGGTTTTGGTTTTGAGACTTGTTTTAAGTGTCTTCATCTTCAACTTGAACTTGCATATGAGCAGTTGATGGTCTGTTCCACATTCAGCTCCTGGCCTTGTCTAAATTGATGATATTGAGCTTCTCCATCTCTTTTTTTCATGGATGTAGTCAATCTGATTCCTGTGTATTCCATTTGGTGAAGTCCACGTGTGTAATCACCATTTATTTTGTTGAAAAAGGTACTTGCAATGAATAAGTTGTTGGTCTTGCAAAATTCTATCATGTGATCTTGGTGTCATTTCTATCACCAAAGCCATATTTTCCAACTACCAATACTTCTTTGTTTCCAACTTTTGCATTCTAGTCACCAGCATTAATCAATATTGGGCATGAATATTATTCCAAAAATTGAGATGTGCAATAAGATATTTAAATATATGTGCAAAACCCCAACCCAAACCCACTGCCATCAAGTGGATTCCAACTCTTAACAACTCTATAGGACAGAGTAGAACTCCCCCACAGGGTTTCCAAGGCTGTTGATCTTCATGGAAGCAGATTTTCTCATCTTTCTCTCATGGAGTAGCTGGTAGGTTTGAACAGCTGACCTTTTGTTTAGCAGCTGGATGCCTTAGCTACTGCATCAGCAGAGCACTTAAAAATATCTGCAAGTCAACTTAATAGCTAATTTTGAACTGATACTAGGCTTGGCTGTTGGAAAAGGAGAAGCAAAGATGCTAAAAAGGAAATAAAGGAAACCTTTATTGTTTCCCAGGGTTCTCTTTCTCTCTGACATTTTAACACAGTTCCAGGACTTTGTCAAGGGCCAAAGAGTGGGTGGGGGCCCATGTGGTCTTTATTCACAGTCCCTGCACATTTCTTTCTGCACAGCATCTTCACACAGGGTGGGTCTCTCACTATTTCTCAGTCTTGTTAAGTTTTTCTCCCTCTTCACCCTTCCCTTGCTAAGGGGCTCCACATCTGCTTGCTAAGACAATAAACACAGGTGCCTACTTGCTCAGATGGGGGATGGGACAGGGAGAGAAAGGAGGGAAATGCGAGGAAGAAAAATGACATGGTTTACACCAGTTGCTGTGAAGTTGACTTCATTTCACGGTGACCTTGTGTGTTAGACAACTGTCCCAATAAGGTTTTCAATGGCTGATTTTTCAGAAGTAGATCCCCAGCCTTTTCTTC
>NW_006921849.1:2198069-2199105 GCF_000298275.1 Orycteropus afer afer | reverse complement strand
GGAACTCTCCAGATGTGCTTTTTAAGTTTCTGAATATGTATAATATATATGTGATTTCAATTACATAGTCATACCCAGAGCAGCCAATCATCTGTCAGTTTGTTCTCTTTTGGTGGCCTGCATGTTGCTGTGATGGTGGAAGCTATGCCACTGGTATTTCAAATACCAATAGGGTCACCCATGGTGGGCATGTTTCAGTGGAGTTTCCAGACTAAGACAGACTATGAAGAAGGACATGGCTGAGTCCACTTCTTAAAAAAAAAAATTGACCAATGAAAACCTTATGAATAACAGGGAAACATTGCCTGACATAGTGCCAAAAGACGAGGCCCTTAAATTGGAAGTCACTCAAAATACAATTCAAAAGAGCTGCCTTTTCAAACTAGTGTCAATCTTAAATATGTGGATGGAGTAAGGCTTTTTGGACCTTCATTTGCTGATGTGGCATGATTTCAATTGAGAAGAAACAGCTGCAAGCAAGCATTAGTAATTGGAAGGTGGAATGTATGGATTATGAATCTAGGACATTGGAAGCTGTCAAAAGTGAAATGCAATGCATAAAGATCGATATCCTAGACATTACTGAGTTGAAATAGATTGGTATTGGCCATTTTGAATCTGATGATCACATGGTGTACTATGCCAGTAATGACAAATTGAAGAGGAATGACATCATATTCATCACCAAAAAGGACATTCCAAGATCTATCCTGAAGTACAATACTGTCAGTCATAGGATAATAGTCTCCCATCAACAAGGAACGCCAGTTAATAGTACTATTATTCATATTTACTCACCAACCACTAAAGTCAAAGATGAAGAAATGGAAGATTTTTACCAGCTTCTGCAGTCTAACATCAACCAAACATGCACTCAAGAGGTATTGATAATTACTGGTGATTAGAATGTGAAAGTTGGAGAGAAAGAAGTAGCATTGGTAGATGGAAAACATGGCCTTGGTGGAAACAATGCCAGATATCATACAATAAAATTGTATTGGAAATACCTTTTTTAACAACACAAACAGTGACAGCA
>NW_006921849.1:2194476-2197099 GCF_000298275.1 Orycteropus afer afer | reverse complement strand
GCTGCTCCTCAGGAGAATCCATAAAGATTTACAGTCTTGGAAACCCTATAGGGCATTTGGAATTGATTCAATGAAAGTGAATTTGTTTTTTGGGTTTATTGGCAAAATATTGAACAATGCAGGAAGCATCAGAAGAAGATGGAAGAAATACTCACAATCACTATACCAAAAGGAATTGGTCAATGTTCAACCATATAAGGAGTAGCATGTGATCTAGCATATATCTTTCTTCTGAAGGAAGAAATCCAAGCCACATTGAAGGAATTGGTTGAAAACAGGCTCCAGGAATTAAAGGAATACCCAAGATGTTTCAACAAATAGATGCAGTGATGAAGGCACTTACTCAGTCATTTATGCCAAGAAATTTGGAAGACAACCACCTGGCCAACAGATTGGAAGAGGTCCATATTTGTGCCCATTCCAAAGAAAAGGTGATCCAAAAGAATATGGAAATTATTGAACCATATCATTAATATCACACATAAGCAACATTTTCCTGAAAGTAACTAAAATATTATCACAGTGATACATAGACAGGGAATGGCTAGATATTCAGATTCAGAAGAGGACATGAAATGAAGGACATTATTGCTGATGTCTGGTGGATCTTAGCTGGAAGGAAAGAATACCAGAGAGATGTTTACCTGGGTTTTATTGACAATGCAAAGGCTTCCGACTGTGTGGATCATAATAAATTATTGATACCATTACAAAAAATGAAAATTCCAGAACACTTAATAGTGCTCATGAGGATCCTATTCATAGAGCAAAAGTTAGTGCTTGGAACAGAACAAGGAGATTCTGAGTTGTTTAATATCAGAAAAGGCATGCCTCAGGTTTGGATCCTTTCACCATACTTATTCAATCTGTATGCCGAGCACATAATACAAGAAGTTGGACTATGTGAAGAAGAATGTGGCATCAGGATTGGAAGAAGACTCATTAACAATCTGAGATATGTCTAGGACACAATCTTGCTTGCTGAACGTGAAGAAGATTTGAAGCACTTACTGATGAAGACTACAGCCTTCTGCATGGATTCCACCTCAAAATAAAGAAAAAATCCTCACAATTGGACCAATAAGCAACATCATGATAAATGGAGAAAAGATCATGGTATTTTCAGTCACCTCATATGCATGTGAAAGCTGGGCAATGAATAAGGAAGACTGCAGAAGGATTGATGTGTTTGAATTGTGGGGTTGGTGAAGAATATGAATAGTACTATGGACTGCTATAAGAATGAACAAATCTATCTTGGAGGAATTACAGCCAGAATGCTCCTTGGAAGGGAGAACAGTCAGAGTTTGTGTCATACTTTGGTCATGTTATCAGAAGGGATTGATCCTTAGAGAATGATATTATGCTCAGTCAAGTAGCTGTTGCTGTTGTTGTTATGTGCCGTCGAGTCGGACCCAACTGATAGCGACCCCTCCTTGGGTTGCTGAGGCAGTATCATTACAGAAGTAGATTGCCCAACTTTCCTTCCAAGGAGTGGCTGGTGGGTTTGAACCTCCAGCCTTCTGGTTTGCAGTCAAGTGCCTTAGGCACTATGCTACCAGAGAGGGTCAGCAAAAAAGAGGAAGACCCTCTACAAAATGGATTGATACAGTGGCTGTGATGATGAGCTCAGGCATGGCAATGATTGTGAGAATGGCACAGGACTGGGCAGTGATTTGTTCTGTTGTACATAGGGGTGCTATGAACTGGAACTGACTCAACGACACCTAAGAATGATAAAACAACCCAAAGCAGAGTTGTTTTAATCCATGTGTCCTCCACCTTTCTTGCCTCAGCTGCCTATAGATAATTGTATTAGTTTCTGGTTTGTTGTTCTAGTATCTGTAAGTGTTTATACAGTAAAACCTGTGAAAGCCAGAACCTGTGTAAGGTGGAAATATGTCAGAGAAGGAAAACATAATTGTTTTCCATTAATAGAGAACAATAGAAATGTGGTAAGATTGCACTCTGTGAAAGGTAAAAAGCTTATGAGACCCAGAAAAACGAAGCAGTCCTGTTGAGTTCAGGCTCTCATAGTTTCCACTGTATCTCTATGTATCTATTGCTCTATCTACCTATATACCTACCTACACAAAGATATATGTAAGAGGTAGGATAGCACACACCATGGTTTACCCCTTGTCTGTTGCACCTAAAAGTTTGGTGGTTCAAATTCACCAGCTGCTCCTTGGAAAGAAGGTTGGGCAATCTGCTTCTGCAGTGATACTGCCTTGGAAACCCAAGGAGGGGTCACTATGAGTCGGATCTGAGTCAACAGCAGTGTGTTGCATTCTCTCGTTATAGTTGTTGCACCTAAAAATTTATCTTGGACGTGACTCCAATTCAGACACAGAGATATTTTTCATTCTTCAAGGCTGAGTATACAGCCTAGTGAGTAAACGTCAGTGAAAAGCACATCCATTGCTGTTGAGTTGATTCCAACCCACAACAACCCTATAGGACAGGGTAGAACTGTCCCATCGTGTTTCCAAACTGTAATCTTTATGGAAGCAAACTTCACTTAGCTGCCAAACACTTAACCATTGCATCACTGGTCCTTAGTGAGAACATATGTGTTATGAATTGAGGTGTTGAAGTCCTAACCATTGTTATTGTTGTTGTT
>NW_006921849.1:2192294-2193906 GCF_000298275.1 Orycteropus afer afer | reverse complement strand
ATTCAGTTACATTGTCTACACTTTTCACAATTTGCCACTGTTCTTATTATTTTCATTCTGGTTGTTCTGTTTCCATTAATCCATTAATTAGCTTCCCTGACCCCTTTACCTTCTCATCTTTGCTTAAGGGTAAATGTAGACAGTTTGGTCTCATGTGGTTGATTTTTTTTTTTTTTTAAATTTAATAGCAGACTACTCACAGGTGGTATTCTTTATTTTATGAGCTAATCTGTTATTTAACTGAAAGATAACCTCTGAGAGTGGTTTCAGTTCCAGGTTTAAAGGGTGTCTCTGGGTGACAGTTGCTCTGGTCTCTATCGGTCCAGTAAGTCTGGCCTTTTTTAAGATTTTGGTTTTTCTTCTACATTTTTTCCCCGTTCTATTTGGGATCATCTACTGTGTCACTGGTCAGAATGGTCAGCAGTGTGGCTGCGCACCATCTAGTTCTTCTGGTCACAGGATAGATGAGGATGTGGTTCGTGTGGGCTACTCATCCTGTAGAGTAGTGTCATCTTTGACTCTTTGGTTCCTTTGAATAAGAGCTTCAGAACAGGTGTGTCTGGCATATTTAGTATGGTTGTCCTAAGAATAGGCCTGACCCCATTTTGTTACAAGCTCCTAGTTCTATATTACCAAGAAGATTATGTGCAGGAGCCCTAAAATTAAGGTGGTTGACCAAAGTAAAATGGTTAGTCTGAGCCTGAGTTCAAACTTCATCTTGACTCAGGTTATCTTCTTTAAAAATCAGTGACCCTGGTACAGAGTTAAAAGCATGTGATTAAGAAAATGTTTTCTCTTTGAGCTAAGGGGAAGTCCTGAGGCCTGTAGACTTAAGTACATAACAAAGGATTTCCACTACAACTTTCAAACTCTTGTTGTTGTTAGGTGCCACAGAGTTGGTTCCCACTCACAGTGACCCTATGTACAACAGATTGAAACACTGCCCGGTCCTGTGTCATCCTCATAATTGTTGCTATGTTTGAGCTCATTGTTGCAGCTTCTGTGTCAATCTATCTTGTTAAAAGTCTTCCTCTTTATTCTTGATCCTCTACTTTACCAAGCATGATATCCTTCTCCAGGGACTGGTACCTCTTGCTAACCTGTCCAAAGTATGTGAGATGAAGTCTCACCATCCTCACTTATAAGGAACATTCTGGCTGTAATTCTTCCGAGACAGATTTCTTCTTCTAGCAGTTAATGGGATACTCAATATTATTCGCCAGCACCCTAAGTCAAATGAATCAATTCTTCCTCAGTCTTCCTTGTTTATTGTCCAGCTTTCCCATGCATATGAGGCAATTGAAAATACAATGGCTTAGGTCAGGTGCACCTTAGTCCTCAAAGTGACATCTTTACTTTTTAGCACTTTAAAACAGTCTTTTGCAGAAGATTTACTCAGTGCAATGTGACTTCTGATTTCTTGATCGTGCATCCAAGTAAAATAAAATCCTTGACAACTTCAACCTTTTCTCCATTTATCATGATGTTGTTTATCGGCCCAGTTGTGAGGATTTTTTTTTTTTTTTATGTTGAAGGGTAATCCATACCAAAGTTGTAGTCTTTGATCTTTATCAGTAAGTACGTCAAATCCTCCTCACTTTCAGCAAGCAAA
>NW_006921849.1:2182004-2189829 GCF_000298275.1 Orycteropus afer afer | reverse complement strand
ATGTTGATGGGATCTGGATTGGGATTGCATTGAATGTATAGATTGCTTTGGGTAGAACTGACATTTTCACAATGTTCAGTCTTCCTATCCATGCTCATTAGCTTTTAAGACCTCAGACACTACTCACCAGACTAGAGTGTAGAACATAAACTTCATGAGCTACGTTATGTCAATCAACTGAATTGTCCCATGAGATATTGGTCCTAAGCCTTCAAACCCAGTAAACAAATCCTGTGAAGTATTTTTTTTAGGTCTAACAAGTATCTGTAATATCTTGTTTGTGCTTTATTGTATATATGAATATATAAGCAGTAAAGGTAAACATATATAAAGCTATGTCAACAGATATACCTATACATACACGCATATGTACTTTCCTATATACATATGTGCATATTTATCTACCTATGTAACCACACATTTTTGTTGATATTGCTGTTGTTGTAAAATTATATATGTTATAGTATTTATACAAAACAGCCCTTGTTTTTGTGTACTTTTAGTGTTATCATTTATGTCAGTCAAGTTGTGCAGACTTTATCTGCATTTGGTATTACTTTTCTCATCACCAAAAATAACAAGTGTCTGCTATCAAGAACCACTACTTGCTTGTCAGTTTGTCATACTGTGGTAGCATGTAAGTTTCTGTAGGTCTGGAAGCTATGCCACTGGCATTTCAAATACTAGCAGGGTCATCCATGGTGGACAAGTTTCAGCGGAGCTTCTAGAATGAGACAGAATGGGAAGAAGAATAGGGCCATCCACTTCTGAAAAAATTGGCCAGTGAAAACCTTATGAATAGCAGTGAAACATTGTCTGATATATTACTGGAAAAGTTTATGAATAGCCATGAAACATTGTCTAATATAGTGCTGGAGGATGAGGCTCTCAGATTGGAAGGCACTCAAAATATGACTGGGGAAGAAGTGCTTCCTCAAAGTAGAGCTGACCTTAATGATGTGGATGGAGTAAAGGTTCTGGCACTTTCATTTGCTGATGGGGCATGACTCATAATGGGAAGAAACATTTGCAAATATTCCTTAATAATAGGTATGTGGCATGTACAAAGTATGTATGTAGAAAAATTGGAATTTGTGAAAAATGAAATGGAATGCATAGAGTTCAATATCCTAGGCATTAGTGAGCTGAAATGGCCTGGTATTGGCCATTTTGAATCAGACAATCATATGGTCTACTATGCCAAGAATGACAAACTGAAGAGGAATGGTGTCACATTCATGGTCAAAAGGAATGTTTCAAGATCTATCCTGAAGTACCATGTTGTCAGTGATAGGCTAATATCCATCTACCTACAAGGAAGACCAGTTAATACTGTTATAATTCAAATTTATGCTAAAGCCAGAGATGAAGAAATTGAAGATTTTTTTTACCAACTTCTGCAATCTGAAATTGATGAATCATACAATAAAGATGTATTGATTATTGCTTTGGAATGTAATAATGTGTTTGGAATGCAGAAGTTAGAAACAAAGAAGAATCACTAGTAATTGGAAAATATGGCCTTGATAATGGAAATGACACTGGAGATTGTGTGGTAGAATTTTGCAAGACCAAAAGCTTATTCATTGCAAATACCTTTTTTCAACAATATAAACTGGGTATAAACATGGACATCTCCAAATGGAAAACACAGGAATCAGATCAACTACATTGTGGAAAGAGACAATGGAGAAGCTCAATAACTTTAGTCAGACAAGGCCAAGAGCTGTCTGTGGAACAGACCATCAATTGCTCATATGCAAATTCACATTGAAGCTGAAGAAAATGAAAACAAGTTCATGACTCATAGCAGCTGCTCATGGGGTTTCCAAGGCAGTATCTCTATGAAATAGATTGCTCAATCTTCCTTCTGAGGAGTGGGTGGTGGGTTTGAGCCACCAGCCTTCTGGTTAGCAGTCAAATGCCTTAGGCACTACACCACCAGAGATCCCTCAAAATAAGTTCATGAGAGCCAAAATATGACCTTGATTATATCCCAAATGAATTTAGAGAATATCTGAAGAATAGATCTGAAGCAATGAAAAGCAATGACTGAAGTCCAGATGAGATATAGGATGACATCAAGAACATCTTACTTGAAGAAAGCAAAAGGTCATTAAAAAGACAGGAAAAGAAAAAAAAAAGACCAAAATGGATGTCAAAATGTATTTTGAAACTTGCTCTTGAACAGAGAGAAGCTAAAGTGAATGGAAGAAATGATGAAACAAAAGAGCTGAAGAGAAGATTTCACAGGACAGACAAAGTAGACAAAGTAAAGTGTCTTCACAGAAGACAAAGTAAAGTGTTATAATGAAATGTGCAAAGATCTGAAGTTAGAAAACCAAAAGGGAAGAACACCCTTGGGATTTCTCGAGCTGAAATAACTAATAAAAATTTCAAGCCTCAAGTTGCGATATTGAAGGATTGTATGGGCAAAATATTGAATGATGCAATTTTCCATCAAAGGAAGATGGAAGGAATACACAGAGTCACTGTAACAATGACAAAAAAAAAGGTCAATGTTCAACTGTTTCAGGAGGTAACATATGACTGTGGTAGTTAACCTGTGTACCGAGAGAGTGGGGTGATGCTCTGACAGATACCTAAAATGTGGAAACAGGAGTGGAGTGAGCCCTTGACCCAAGACCCCTGCACCCTGGCAGAGAGACCCTAGCAGAGAAACAGCAGCAGCAGAGCCAAGAGACAGACTGGCATGAGACAGCGACAGGTTTACCAGCCCACAGAGCAAGAAAGCTGAGTGCCTTTTGGGCAGGAGGATTCATGGTGAGTTGGGTTGCCTTTAGGCATTAATTGGCAGAAGCAGAGAGACCAAGGAAATGGGAAGCAGACTGTCTCAGCTTCAAAGTGTAGGACAATGACCTCTGAGGGTGGAACGAGCACAGCCTCGGGATTTCAGAGTCAGACCTCCATCCACTTGGTTCTGTAGTGTGTGGCTGTCATTCATGAGGGCCAGTGGGAGGGGGCCATGTCCACTGCCCAAAAGGGAAGGGGCAGGGTTTCCATGCCCAAAAGGCAGAGGAATGGGGTCTGCCAGGCCAAGGGGGTGATGTCAACACTCAGATGAACTAGGGCACTGGAGCCATCCAGTGAAAGAGATATGTACAGAAGCCAAGTTGACAAGGGGTGGAATTGTGGTAAAGTTGTGTGTCAACATGACTGAGCCTGGTTTTGAGTGGCTGGGCAGCTGGATGTTGTCATTCCCCATGATGAGACTGGTAATCACCTCCATGGTGGAATCTACTGGAGCAGCTGAGTAGCTGCCTTAGGGATGTGGTCTGCTTCCAGTGTATAAGAAGATAGCTTTGAGAAAGGTCTTTGAGCTTTTTGCCCTATTTGAACCCTCCATGTAGTGAGGACTGCTATGTTGCCTGCCAATCTTTGGACTGTTAATGGACTTGAATTAGTGGCCTGCCATATGCTTGATAATCTTGGGACTGTGCCATTTTACTTGTTAACCTTGGGTTTGCCAGCATCAGCAGCCAGCAGCTGCCTGAGCTAAGAGATGCCTCCAGCTTCAGTGGCCAGGTGCAAGAGGTAGAGCTGAAGCCCAAGGTCAAGGGGCTTTCACCCAGCTCCTAGAGCTGGCATTTTGGACTCAGACTTCTTTACTTCCCTAAAGTGTAAGAGACTAAATCCCTGTTTGTTAAAGCCACCAGTTGTGGTATTTTCTGTTAGAGTGGCACTGGAGAACCAAAACAATGATTAAGAACCAATGATATTGAAGGAAGAAGTCCAAGCTGCACTGAAAGAATTGGTAAAACAAACAAACAAACAAACAAACAAAAAACCAAGGCTCCAGGAATTGATGGAATACTCATTGAGATATTTTAACAAATGGATGCTGTGCTGCAGGCATTTACTCTTTTATGCCAAGTAATTTGGAAGACAGTTACCTGACCAACTGACTGGAAGAGATCCATATTTGTAACCATTCCAAGGAAAGGCGATCCAACAGTATGTGGAAATTATCAAACAATATCATTAATATCACATGAAGTAAAATTTTGCTGAAGATATTTCAAAAATGGTTGCAGCAGTATATTGGCAGGGAACTTCTGGAAATTCAAGCTGGATTCAGAAGAGGACATGAAATGAGGGATACCATTGCTGATGTCAGATCAATCTTGGATGAAAGCAAAGAATACCAGAAAGATGTTTACCTGTGTTTTATTGACTGTGCAAAGACATTTGACTCTGTGGATCATAACAAATTATGAATAGCATTTGGAAGAATGAGAATTCTAGAAGACTTAATTGTGCTCATGAGGAATCTGTACATAGACCAGGAGGCTGTCATTCAAACAAAACAAGGGGATACTGTATGGTTTAAAATCAGGAAGGCCATGCTTCAGGGTTGTATCCTTTCACCATATGTATTTAATCTGTATGCTGAGGAAATAACCTAAGAAATTGGACTGTATGAAGAAGAATGTGGCATTAGGTTTGGAGGAAAACTCATTAACAACATATGGTGTACAGATAACACAAACTTACTTGTTGAAAGTGAAGAGGACTTGAAGTACTTACTGAAGAACATCAAAGGCTATAGTCTTAAATAAGGATTACACCTCAACATAAAGAAAATGAAAATCCTTACAACTGGACCGATAAGCAACATCACTATAAATGGAGGAAAGATTAAGGTTGTCAAAGATTTCATTTTACTAGGCTCCACAATCATCACCCAGGGAAGCAGCAGTCAAGAAATCACATGCCATATTGCACTGGGAAAATGTGTTGTAAAAAGTCTTTCTAAAGTGTTAAGAAGTAAAGATGTCACTTTGAAGACTAAGGTGCACCTAACCCAAGCCATTTTTTTTCCATTGCTTCATATGCCAAAGATGAGGAAATGAAGACTTTTATCAACATCTGCAATCTGAAATTGAGTGAACATGCAGCCAAGATGTCTTAATTATCATTGGTGATTGGAATGCAAAAGTTGGAAACAAAGAAGAATCAACAGTAGTTGGAAAATATGGCCTTGGTGGTGGAAATAATGCTGGAGATTGCATGGCAGAATTAAGCAAGACCAATGACTTATTCATTGCAAGTACTTTTTTTCAACAATACAAATGGGAGCTGTACACATGGACATTGCCAGGTGGAGAACACAGGAATCAGATTGACTATATCCATGGGAAGAGGTGATTGAGAAGCTAAATATGTTCAGTCGAAACCAGGCCAGAGCTGACTGTGGAACAGACCATCAACTGCTCATATGCAACTTCAAGTTGAAGCTGAAGACAATTAAATGAAGTCATAAGAACCAAAATATGATCTTGATTACATCCCTCCTGAATTTAGAAACCATCTAAAGAATAGATTTGATGCATTGAGCATCAGTGAACAAAAACCAGAGGATTTCTGAGATAACATCAAGAACATTATCCATGAAGAAGGCAAAAGGTCATTAAAAAGACAGGAAAGGAAGAAAAGACCAAAATGGATGTCAGAAGAGACTCTGAAACTTGCCCTTGAACGAATAGTAGCTAAAACAGATGGAAGAATTGACAGGATAAAAGAGCTGAACAGAAGATCTCAAAGAGCAGCTCGAGAAGACAAAGTCAATTATTATAATGAAATGTGCAAAGACCTGGAGATAGAGAACCAAAAGAGAAGAACATGCTCAGCATTTCTTAAACTGAAAGAACTGAAGAAAAAATTTAAGCCTCGAGTTGCAATATTGAAAGATTCCATGGGTAATGTGTTGAATGAGGCAGGAAACATCAAAAGAAGATGGAAGGAATACACAGAGTCACTGTACCAAAAAGAAGTAGTTGATGTTCATCCATTTTGGGAGGTGGCATATGATCAAGAACCAATGGTATTGAGTACATCCCCAATACTGCATTACCATTAACACCAAACACCAGGCTACAAATAAACACATAAACAACTGAGAAGATCAGATGGGGGTCAGTGAACAGGATTATACTCTAGACCAAAGATAGATTCAGCTAAGGCTAACCTTACACAGCTACCAGTGATACAAATTACCCACAATCATTACAGAAACAACAGAAGACAGAAATAGAGCAATCCCTCACAGACAGACAGACACTGTGGGAGAGAGATCCAACAGATCTACTGACTCAGGACTACAGTATTGGGGGAGACCAGACTCAATTGGCACAACATAACACATAAAAATCTTGTTCCAGAATCTACATTGGTGAGTAGTGACTGGTGTCTTAACAGTTTTCAAGCAGCCAGTGTAAGATGCAACTAATGGTCCCATATCATCGGAAGTGAAGAAGAGTGCAAAAAACCAAATACTGGAAACAATCAGCCCTTGGACATGATGGACCTCAAGACTAGAAGAACTAGATGGTGCTTGGTTACCAATGCCACTAGGAAAGGGATCAAAACTGGAGATCCTGAGAAGAGTGGGAGGAAAAATATGGATCAAAATCCAAAAGCACAATAATGACCAGAATTACTGGTCAGATGGAGTCTGGTGGTACCCCACCAAGAGTGGGATAAAACTCACTCCCAAGGGCTGGCTCTTTGCCCAATAATTAATAAGGCATACACACAGACCACTCAACCAGGCTGATGCACCCATGTACTTTATGGACATACATCCCTTGGAGCAATCGACCATGGGGCATCAGAGGGGCAACACTCACACGGAGGAAAAGCAGGACACACAGGAGTGCATAATTATGAAAGACATGGAGGGGTGGGGGTTACTGGGAAGGGAGAGGAGGAGAGTGAGTTAGGGTTGGGGATGGAAATTGTGGAATGAAACCAAACGTACATGAAATGTTGAATGTAAAACAAATTCTGCTCTGTAAATTTGCACCTAAAACACAATTAAAAGAAGAAGAAGAAGAATCAATGGTATTGAAGAAAGAAGTTGAAGCTGCACTGAAGGAAGTGGCGAAAAACAAGCCTCCAGGAATTGATGGGAAACCCATTGAGATGTTTCAACAAATGGATGCCATGCTGGAGGGCTACTTGGAAGACAGCTACCTGGCCAACTGACTGGAAGAGATCCATATTTGCACCCATTCCAAAGAAAGGTGATCCCACAGAATATGGAAATTATTGAACAATATCATTAATAACGAATGCATGCAAAATCTTACTGAAGATAATTAAAAAATCGTTGCAGCATTATATTGACAGAGAACTTCCAGAAATGCAAGCTGGATTAATATTTGGAGTGAGGAATATCATAGCTGATGTCAGATGAATCTTGGCAGAAAGCAAAGAATACCAGAAAGATGTTTACTTGTGTTTTATTGACTATGCAAAGGCACTTGATTGTGTGGATCATAACAAATTGTGGATAATGTTGAGAAGAATGGGAATTCTAGAACATTAATTGTACTCATGAGGAAGCTGTACATAGACCAGGGAACTGTCATTTGAACAGAACAAAGGGATACTGCATGGTTTAAAATCAGGAAGGGAGCATGTCAGGGCTGTATCCTTTCACCATACTTCATTTGTTCAGAATTTGTATTCTGAACAAATAATCCGAGACACTGGACTATATGATGAAGAATGTGGCATCAGGATTGGAGGAAAGCTCATTAACACCTGAGATACACAGACGACACAACTTTGCTTGCTGAAAGTGAGGATGACTTGAGATACTTACTGATGAAGATTGAGGAACACAGTCTGCAGTATGGATTACACCTCAACATAAAGAAAACAAAAATTCTCACAACTGGACCAATAAGCAGCATCATATTGGATTGATGTTGTCAAAGACTTCATATTACTTGGTTCTACAATCAATGCCAATGGAAGCAGCAGTCAAGACATCAAAAGACTTATTGCATTGGGCAAA
>NW_006921849.1:2179478-2180094 GCF_000298275.1 Orycteropus afer afer | reverse complement strand
GTGATTGTGAATAATTCTCCAGTGAACATAGGTTTAATACAAATTTCTGCTCTGTAAACCCCCAGTTTGTGGTACTTTGTTATCACAGCCCTAGGCAACTAATACAATATCATGGTTTATCAATCCCTTAGATAGGTATGTATGTGGATTATTTCCAATCTTCTGTTATTATAAGTAATGGCATAATAAATAAACTTATTTACTTATTTTTTTTAAATCTGATCATGACTTCCTTTTAAAACCACAACAACCATGAGTGAGGGCAGGAAGAAGGAGGGACAAATTAAATACCTTCTCGAATTTTAAAGGTGATCTCTTGAGATGTTTGAAAGAAGGTCTGGATGTTCTATGTAATTAGCTGGTATTGTAAGTGTTCCCTATTCCCTATGCCTTTTGTGCCCTGTGAGAGCACCCTGAGAACTAGCTCAGTCCTGTCTGTAACTGTTGAATTCATGGGAGAGACTCACTTATTTTGATGTCTGGTTTTGTCCTGGGAAGAGGGCTGATTGTCTGGCATTTAAGCAGAGTAAGTACTTAATGGGAATCCCTGGGCAGTGTAAATGAATCCCTTGGCTGGTAACTGAAAGGTTGGAGGCTTGAGTCTGCCCAGAGGCAC
>NW_006921849.1:2176062-2177598 GCF_000298275.1 Orycteropus afer afer | reverse complement strand
CTTGATATGCTCTTTGAAATCTTCTGTTCAGCTCTTTTATCTTGTCAGTTCTTCCATTTGTTTTTGCTACTCTTCCCTCAAGGACAAGCTTCAGAGTCTCTTCTGTTATCCATTTTGGTCTTTCTTTTTTCCTTGTCTTTTTAATGACCTCTTACTTTCTTCATGTATGATGTTCTTGACATCATCCCATAATTCTTCTAGTTTTCAGTCATTGGTGTTCCTTTGTGTGACAGCTTAAAATCAAAGGCGCCTGGTATATGTAAATAGAGCACTCTGAGCGGAGCCTTTACTCCATTTTAGTCTTCACATGAGTCTAGAATCCATATTGAATTTCAAAGCTGCCATTTCTAACAGCAGTTCCTCTAACATTGATGCTGACCTAACCATATATCTTAAAGGAGACATTCTTTTTCTCTGAGGCCTGGAAGGTTTATGATGTTACAGTATCTTCCCAGAGGGTCTTTCCATTATGGTCAAACAGATACAAGACGTGCGTGCTTGTACCAAAAAGGTCTTGATGCACAGCATTATCAATAAATCTTTACAATGGATGCCCAGGAACAGACTGAATAGTTGGGGTTGTGTGTCAACTTGGCTTGACCATGATTCTGAGTGGTTTAAGCAGCTGTAATATGGTTGATGACATCAGATGTATATGTTTTGAGCAGCCAATCCTTTGAAAGAGAGTTTCCCTCGGTGTGTGGCCTGTTTCCTATATATATGGCCATCTTGGGAAAAGGCCAGACTCTTCTTTGGATCTGGATCCTGTTATACTGCCTACAACCGTCTGTGAGCTAACAATCTACCATTTGTCCTGGTGATCTTGGATTCGTCATTTCTTGGAGTCAATAGCCAGTATACTGGCTGCCAACCTTGAGCTCATCAACCCCTGCAGCTGCATGAGTCAGGAAAAGCCTCCATCTTGACATTTGATCCAGGAACTTGGGACTTGCCAGCTTCTGTAAGTGTGTGAGCAATTTTCCTGAGATAATCTTTTTCTTCTCTCTCTCTCTTTCTCTCTCTCTCTCTAAGCTTTACTGGTTTTGCTTCTCTAGTGAATCCAGCCTAACAAACAGACAAAATTGAGAAAATAATTTTTATATCAGGTTACCTGACAAACTTGTCCTGCCATTGTTCTGTGACCATCCTGTAATAAACTGAAGAGCACCTGCACTTGCAATGATGTCCCCTTAACCAAACACATAATCCCTCATATATGTTATTCACCTGTCCTTGATAAATCCTCACTTTGAGATACCTGCCTTTGATGTCTGTGATTGTCTTTCAGCCAGTTATGCTTTTGTAACTTTTCGTTCCTGCTCCAGGTGTGCAAAATGTTTTATTCCTCACTCTCTGGCAGTGTGGCCATCTTCACTCTGTGTGTTTGGATGTCTTCCTGGTCTGGACCATCTGTATCCTTCAATAGGCCTCTTTTGTTTTCACTTCAAGAGACTCCACACTGTTGCTCTACGACACTTTTGACAAGGGTTTGCTGTGTTTCTGGTTGTTAGTTGCTGTCCCATTGATTCTGACTGA
>NW_006921849.1:2174144-2174717 GCF_000298275.1 Orycteropus afer afer | reverse complement strand
TCCAGTTTTGCCAACACCATTTATTAAACAAACATTCTCTTCCCCATTTAATGGATTTGGCCCTTTGTCAAAGATCAACTGACCGTAGGTCAATGGATCTATTTCTGGTTTCTCAATTCTGTTCCCCTGGTTATGTGTCTGTTGTACCAGTACCAGGTGATTTTGACTACTGTGGCTGTATGCTAGATTTTGAGATCTGGGAGTGTGAGATCTCCTACTTTGTTCTTCTCCTTCAATACTGCTTTGCTTATTCGAGATGTCTTTCCTTTCCTTATAAAATTAGTGATTGGCTTTTCCATAACCCTAAAGAATGTTGATGGGATCTGGATTGGGATTTCATTGAATGTATATATTGCTTTTGGTAGTATTGGCATTTTCATAGTGTTCAATCTTCCTATCTATGAGTATGGTATGTTCTTCCATTTATTTAGATATCTTATGGTTTCTTGGAGTAGTGATTTATAGTTTTCTTTGTATAGGTGTTTTGTGTCCCTACTGAGATTTATTCACAAGTATTTAATTTTTTTGGTAGCTATTGTAAATGGCTAACCAGACGGCTGGTGGTTCAAACCC
>NW_006921849.1:2168641-2169908 GCF_000298275.1 Orycteropus afer afer | reverse complement strand
TTCCTGGGTGAAATTCATGTGATTTGGCCTCTATCTAATCCACCTCTCTTCTTGCTTGCTTCGTCGCTTGCTCAATCTACTTTTTTATATCTCAAAAGAGATTGGTTTAAGGCACCCTATACTAATACTGGTAGCATAGTGCCTAAGGCACTTGACTGCTAACCAGAAGACTAGCGGTTCAAACCTACCAGCCCCTCCTCGGAAGGAAGGTTGGGCAATTTACTTCCGTAGTGATACTGCCTTGGAAACCCAAGGAGGGGTTGCTATGAGTTGTGTCCAAATCGATGGCACATAACAACAACAACTAATACTCATTAATACTCATTAATATAAAAAAATGCCATTCCTAAATGGCATTATAACCACAGAAAGAGGTGTTAGGATTTACATTTTGAGGAGACATAATTCAGTCTTTAACAAGTATCATTTCAAAACCCTCCTAACTGGTTTCGCTGCTTTCTCCTCTCTCCACTCTCTCATCTATTCCTTACATGTGACCTGGTTGGTCTTTATAATAAATCTGGGCAAAGCACTTCCCACTGAACCTTCTCAAGTTGATCCCAAACTATCTTCCCAACCTTATCTCTTGCCCTTCAGGTAATCTGCTTATTATATAATAATAATAATAATAATTATTATTATTATTATTATTGCTATCCTTATCATATCCCTGTATCTTTGGGGCTCTCTGCTTGGGAGTTTATTCTCCTTCTGTCCTTGGTAAACTATTTCTCATCTTTCAGGCACAGATCAGATGTCATATGCTCAGTGAACCCTTTGGTGACCTTCCTCTTCTCATCACCAGGTAAAATTGACTGTTTTCTTTTTTGAAGCCTCATAGCAATTATCCATCCCTTAATCTTATTGCATCCAGCATGCACAGTGTCAATGTGCATGCACCCTTCATCACCCACACCTCTGTAGATGGGGAAGCTATGCCCTGCCTGCTAACTTTGGCTCCCACAGGATTTCCTCATAGTCAAATCCCTCTCTCATGGCATTACACACCTCTCTTGTAGCCCTTATCACAATCTCTAAAGGAATTGAAGGGGGTGTTCTTTAGTTTATGGATAACAGTAGTTGGGAAAGGAAGAAAGCAAGAAGATTGAGTTTGGGAAGGGCAAATTTACAAGGGAAAACCTGCTGCAAAAAAACTTCTTTTAATTTCTAAAAATGAAAGATGTCACTTTGATGACTAAGGCTCACCTGGCTCAAGTCATAGTCTTTTCAGTCACCCCATACCCATGCTAAACCTAGACAATGAAAA
>NW_006921849.1:2166830-2167831 GCF_000298275.1 Orycteropus afer afer | reverse complement strand
GGATTTGAATGCTGTTCTAGCAGTCATTCAATATTCTTCACCAACACCAGAATTCAAATGTCTCAATTCTTCTGTGGTCTTTCTTATCCATTGTCTAGCTTTCACAGGCATATGCAACAATTGAAAATGCCAGGGCTTAGGTTAGGTGCACCTTAGTCTTTAAAGTGACATCTTTGCTCTTTAACACTTTAAAAAGGTCTTTTGCAACAGATTTGCCCAATGTGATAGATGTATCATTTGATTTCTTGACTGCCTCTTCCATAGGCATTGATTGTGGATCCACATAAAGTGAAATCCTTGACAACTTCAGTCTTTTCTCCATTTATCCTGATGTCACTTACTGGTTGAGTTATGAGGATTTTTGTTGTCTTTATGTTGACGTGTAATCCACACTGAAGGTCATAGTCTTTAATCTTCATTAGCTAGTGCTTCAAGTTCTCTTCACTTTCAGCAAGCAACATAGTGTGATCTGTACATCACAGGCTGTCAAACACTAGAAGGTTCCTAAACCAAGGATTTTGTGACTTCTCTTTGTGCTTACTTCTGTCCCTGGGAGGCAGTTAAGAAAATATATAGTGAAAATCTCTGGCACTATGTAGACAAATACAATTTTCTTTTGGGTTACAAAACTCTCTCTAGGGGAGAGGGCTAAATATCCTGCATTTGTTCACTCTGATGTTTCTTATTTCAGCAATGTACCACTGATACTCAAATCTAAATTGTTGCTATTCCATGTTGGTCTATTATTCCCCTTCAGCAAAAATCTCTAAAGACACCTTTCTTAGGCTGGGTTCCCCAAAAGCAGAGATGGAGACAGGGATTACTTCAAAAGTGGTTATTGGGCTGGTGTGTGTTGAGGATGGTGCTCTCAGGACAAGAGGAGTGAGAGGAGAAGGAGTAGAGGAAGAAAGCCAACTGTAGGAGTGGTCTTGGCTGGGGACTAACTTGAACCTAATCTTACAGAGAGTTCTGAAGCCTGAACTGTACCACAGAGTAGGTCC
>NW_006921849.1:2164400-2165765 GCF_000298275.1 Orycteropus afer afer | reverse complement strand
GAAGGACTCAGCTTTGCTCCTCTCTCTCAATAGTCTCAAACCAAATAGGTGGTATTCCTCATATAATTTAGTTAGCGTTTTTCCTCACTAAATAATTTCCAGCTGTAACTCTTGGGCCCTCTGAGAGATTCTGGAGCTACCTAAGGTTTTTACATATATTCATTGTCTACTTGAACACGGACTTTTAAGAATGGGTGGCCTCATCTTTGTTGGTTACCAGGGAGGGAAAGAGAGAGGAAGGAAAATTACTAGTTAAGTAACATACAAGTATTGACTTGGGTTGAAGGGAAAGGCAATAAACCAAAAACTAGTGACCAACACAATAACACTTAGGAAAAGGAAGACATAGGGAGGTGCACAAGAGGTATAGACAACAAAGGTAAATGTTTTTACATACACAATACTACATTATCAATAGTAACAAAATTTAATCTATGGATGGATACATAGGTAGATTTGCTAAATGATCAGGTATGTTTAGGCAAAACGGAATATACCTATGACTGTATATAAGTTTATATATAATGTTTGTTGGAGTCACTTACTCATTTATGCCAAGAAATTGGCATATGCATGTATTGATGATTATTGAGGTTTGGAATGTGAAAGTTGGAAACAAACAAAAAAAAAATCATTGGTAGTTGGAAAATATGGCCTTGGTGATAGAAATGACTCTGCAGATCTCATGATAGAATTTTGCAACACCAACGACATATTCATTGCAAATTCCTTTCATCAACAACATAAATGGCACCTATACACATAGACAGGAGCTCTGGTAGCATAGTGCCTAAGGCACTTGATTGCTAACCAGAAGGCTGGAGGTTCAAACCCACAAGCCACTTCTTGAAAGGAAAGTTGGGAAATCTACTTCCATAGTGATACTGCCTAGGAAACCCCAAGGAAGGGTCGCTATGAGTCGGGGCCAACTCGATGGCACATAACAACAACGTACACATAGACCTAACTAGATGGAATACATAGAAATCAGATCGACTACATCTATGGAAAGAGGTGATGGAGAAGATCAATATATTCAGCCAAAAGAAGGTGTGGAGCTGACTGTGGAATACACCATCAATTGCTCATATGCACGTTCAAGCTGAAGCTGAAGAAAATTAAAACAAGTCCATAAAAGCCAGACATGATCCTGATTACATCCCACCTGAATTTAGAGCTCTGGTGGCATAGTGCCTAAGGCTTTTAACTACTAACCAGAAGGTTGGAGGTTCAAACCCACCAAACACTCCTTGGAAGGAAGATTGGGCAATCTAATCTATTTCCATAGTGATACCACCTTGGAAACCCAAGTAGAGGTTGTTATGAGTTGGATCCGACTCAATGGCAGTGAGGTTTTTTTTTTTT
>NW_006921849.1:2162547-2163484 GCF_000298275.1 Orycteropus afer afer | reverse complement strand
TGGATCCACAATCAACACCCATGGAAGCAGATGTCAAGACATCAGATGTCTTATTGCACTGGATAAATCTGCTGTGAAGGAACTCTTTAAAGTGTTAAGAGGTAAATGTGTCATTTTGAAGATTAAGGTGCACCTAACCAAAGCTATGATATTTTCAGTCGCCTCATATGCATGTGAAAGTTGCACAATGAATAAGAAGACTGAAGAATAGTTGATGCTGACTTCTGGTAAGATGGCAGAATAGGCAGACAAGCTCCACAAACCCTCTTCAACAAAGAAAAGAGAAACCAATTGACAGAGAGACACAAGATAATCCTGGAGTCCTGAGCTTTGAAAGGAAGTATACAGAAGTGGAAGAGACACCAACTAGTGGAAAAATCTGAATGAAAATTGAGTACAGAGATGGTCAGAGCTGCGGACTGTCAGCTACTCTGATGGCACCAACAGCCTGAATATTTCCAAGTGGTGTTGGGACCTGAGAATTGATCTAAAGACCAGCCCTGGTCACCAAGGGCTACAGGGATGACTGTGTTGGTGGCCTATGACTTGAAAGGGAAACAGCAAGGAGGGAGACAACCAGAGCTGTGGACTTTTGGCTGTATGGAAGGTGCAGCCATTTTGAATGCTTACAAGTGGTGGCCATTTTGAAATTTAAAGTGATTCAGGGCACAGCCATTTTGAATGTTTACAAGTGGCAGCCATATTGGATTTTAAATTGACAGCATTCTTATTTGGATTCCAGGGACCTAAGAATAGGGTCCATTTGCCAAGGACAGTAGGGACATACAGGAGACTGACAATGGGAAAAGAGACAGGTGGTGAGTGTATAAGTGCTGCCAACTAGTGAATAGAGGAGCACAGTACCCTGCTTATGTAGATAACATCCAAACAAAACAAAGAAAATGAAAATCATGGGCAAGTCACTCCAACATACAAT
>NW_006921849.1:2159447-2162097 GCF_000298275.1 Orycteropus afer afer | reverse complement strand
AATGGAGGACAGAATTAGTGAGATTGAAGGCAAATGACTCAATACTTCTTTGGAAAGGGATCAATCAGAAAAAAAGTTCAAAACAAAATGAAGAAAGCCTAAGGTTCATGTGGGATACCATCAAAAGGAATAACCTATGTGTAATTGGAATTCCAGAACAGGAAGAGGCAAATAAAACCACAGAGAAAATTGTTGAAGATTTGTTGAAAGAGAACTTCCCTGATATGATGAAAGATGAGAATACATCCATTCAAGAAGTCCAATGAACCCAAACAGGATAGACCCCAAAAGAAAATCACCAAGACATATTATCATCAAACTCACCAAAACATAAGACAAAAGGAATCTTGAAAGCAGCACAGAAAAAACAAAAAGTTACTTACAAGGGGCAACCAATAAGACTAAACTTGGATTTCTTGGCAGAAACCGTGTAAGTGAGAAGATAATGGGATGGCATATATAAAACCCTGAAAGAGAAAAATTTTCCAACGAAGAATTATACCCAGAAAAATTGTCCCTCAAATATGATAGTGAAATTAGGACATTTCCAGATAAGCAGAAATTAAGAGAATTTGTTAAAACCAGACCAACTTTACAAGAGATGCTAAAGGGAATCCTTTGGACAGAGAACCAACAACAGCAAACAGTAATCGACCATTAACACACATGATGACATAACCTGGAAACCAACCCAGCTATGGAAGTATCCAAGGTAAATAAGCCTACAAGATTGCAAACGAGGAATCAGAGACATCAACTGACAAATGAGAACAATTACAAACCCAAAAAAGGGAAAAATGTGTGTAACTACAGAACTTCTAAATGGTACGGAAGTCAAGACAGCTGCAAGATAGAACAGACTGTTCTAACTTGGGAAGAAAATTATAAATCACAGGGTAACCTCAAAGAAAAATGATAAACCTTCACATCAAAATAAAAAAGAGGACTAGCACAAATTTTTTAATTGTGCTTTGGGTGCAAATTTACAAAGCAGAATTTGTTTTACATTCAACAGTTCATGTACACTTGGTTTCACTCCCCAGTTACTATCCCCAACCCTAACCCATTCTCCTCCTCTCCCTTCACAGTGACCCCCTCCATTCCTGTGCCCTTCTTAGTTATGCAGTCCTGTCTGCCCTGTTTTCCCTCCATGTGAATGCTGCTCCTCTGGTGCCCCCTGTCCAATTGTTCCAAAGGGTGTATCTCTGTAGAGTAGGTGGGTACATCACCATCGGTTGCGTGTTCTGCATGCAAATATTTCTAATTTTGGGCTGAGAGCCAGCCCTTGGGAGTGAGTTTTATCCCAGGTCTGATGTGTATCCCAAGGCCATAGTCTTGAGGGTCCCACCAGACTCCATCTGACCAGTGATTCCAGTCATTATTGTGTTTTTGAATTTTATTTCATGTTTTCCTCCCACTCTATCCAGGATCTCCAGTTTTGATCCCTTCCTGAGTGGTTGGCATTGGTAGCTGGGCACCATCTAGTTCTTCTCGTCTTGAGGTCTATCATATCCTAGGGCTGATTGTTTCCAAATGCCCTTGGTTTTCTTCACCCTTCTTTGTTTCTGACGAGAGGAGACCATTAGCTGCATCTTAGATGGCCACTTGAAAGCTTTGAAGACCCCAGTTGCCACTCACCAAAGTAGGTTGTATCACAAAATTTTTATGCAATATGTTGTGGCAATTGAGCCTGGTTACCTGATGTTTTAAGGGCTACTGAAGGAATTTAAAAAGGAGCTCTGGTGACATAGTAGATAAGACATTTGGCTGCTAGCCAGAAGGTCAGTGGTTTCAGCTGTTCCACAGGATGAATATGAGGCAATCTACTTCCATAAAATTTTACAGCTTTGGAAAGCCAATGGGGTTCTCTAGCAGTTGGAATCAACTTGATGGCAATGAGTGGGGAGGATTTTAAGCAAGGCAATGTCTTGGTTTTTGTATCAGACAGCTCATTTTGGTGACTAGGTGGAGGATATATTTAAGAGGAACAATAATAGAGGCTAGGAGGCTATTGTCACAGTCCAGAGGACAGAAAAAGAGAGCTTGAATGAGGCAGTGATGGAAAGAAAAGATGAAGGTAGTAGGAGGTAATGTTGTCAAGACTTGGTAATTGATCGGCTTGGGAGAACAATACTTAATTTGTTTGCTATTTGTGCTGTTTGTAACAGTGGGAATTGGACTAAGTGGCCAATTATTCCCTACTTGATTCTACTTGTTTCGGTTGCTAATA
The DNA here is from genome assembly GCF_000298275.1 of Orycteropus afer afer. Taxonomy (NCBI): domain Eukaryota; kingdom Metazoa; phylum Chordata; class Mammalia; order Tubulidentata; family Orycteropodidae; genus Orycteropus; species Orycteropus afer. The sequence goes on along the minus strand of NW_006921849.1, from coordinate 2,159,867 downwards.
TCTATGAATAAATTTATTAAGATGGAGCTTTGATTAGCTTTACTTACTTCCATAATGACTGTGGCTATCATTCTCAGTTTATTGAGTGCAGTCATTTTAATTTGCAATAAGTGGCTTTTGGGTATGCAAAGATCCAATTACATTAAAAGCAAGATATCAATTGATATAGCAGAGCAATTATCTAGTCATGACATTAAAGAGAACAAATTTCTGAACAAAGAGTTTGCCAGCATTTCCATTGAGTTAATTCTGGCTGCCAAAGAACTATGGCAGGAGAAGATAAGGAGAAAAGTAGAAATATAGTCTTAGCCAATTGGTACCTCGGAAAATTAGAAGGAATTATGGGGAGGGATATCTTTTTATTTCCTAAACAAAATATTTAAGATTAGAATATCATTTTCTGTTGTAAAACAATGATAA
>NW_006921849.1:2151310-2157737 GCF_000298275.1 Orycteropus afer afer | reverse complement strand
TGAAGGTGGCCTAAAAGAATAAAGGAGTTATATAGTAAAAGTGAACAAGTACTCTCACCGTAATCTCTCACTGGCCAAAATCCTGGTGAAGCTGGCCTTAGGACTTGCCTCTATCTGAGTCCAGAGTCTAAGCTCTTTACCAGTGTCCCGTACGTGAGAAGGAGGCAGTGGTGGTTCAGTTGTCAGATTCTCACCTCCCCTGCGGGAGATCTGGATTTGACTCCTGGCAATGTACCTCCTGCACAGCCACCACCCATCTGTCAGTGGAGGCTTGCATGTTGCTGTGATGCTGAACAGGTTTCAGTGGAGCTTCCAGACTAAGTGGACTGGAAGAAGAGCCTCGCCCCCTACTTCTGAAAATCAACCAATGAAAACCCTGTGAAATACTACATTCTGATCTGCAACCAATCATGGGGATGATACAGAAATGGGCAGAGTCTCTATTTTGTTGTGCACGGAGTCATTATGAGTTGGGAGACTCCTTGATAGCAGCTAAAACAACCAATATATGTGAAAAGGTGGCCTAGACTACAGGCAAAATCACCCAACCACTGTTAACAAAGTGATGGGGATTTTTCTAGGTTGAAGGTCCCTTAAAGAGATTCCATTTATTTTATAGCATCTCTGACAGCACCTATTTCAGCACAGGTAACTTCCTTATCTGATAAAGACTACTTGAGGATTCAGTTCATAGTTTACCAGTCAGCTAAATGGTAGCATTATTTTTGGCCAGAGATATTGGCACAGTTGGACAGTAGACTGAAAGAATAAGAGAAACAGGACAGAAAGCCAGGAAAAAAGGGTCAGGTCAAGGTTGGTACAAAAGGTAGATGCCAGGTATGAAAACTGGGAAGCTTGGGGAGTGAAGGATTGGAAGTCCATCTTCTCTACTTCCACTTTCTCATCACTAACCACTCTGACCCTTTGCTGCTGACCCGTGCCTTCTCCCAAATTCCTCTACATGTCATCAAGGGGCTAGTGGATCCACTTGAATGATGTTCTGTCTAGTTTTACCCTCCATATCCTCTCTTGGTGTTAGACATTGCAACCACCACCTGCTTAATGAATCTTTCCCTCTTTTTGGAGTGACAATGTGTTCTAGTTTTTCAATGTCCCTGGCTACTCTTTCCCTGATTTTTGTACTGGTTTTCCCTTCTTTTCTACCAGTGTCAGTTGCCATTGGGTCAACTCCGACTCATTGGGACACCATGTGTGTCAGAGTAGCACTGTGCTCTGTGGGGTTTTCAATGTCTGACTTTATTGTTCTCCAACTTGGGCATTGCCTATAATTTTTCCTTCTCCCCTTTTCTCTGCACTTTATAATCTCTGAACATTTAAATTTTGCTTCCATGACTATAATGATAATCTCTATGAGGAAGACTCTGAAATATTATAAATTTTGGTATTGGTATTCAAAATAGAAATCTGGCCATGACCTTCCCTGGAGTTGTAATCTTACATTTTCTATTACCTTCCAGACATGAGCCATTTGTATTTCAAGAACCAAGTGTCCAAAGAGAATGTTTCAACCTAGTGGGAGTGGAAGGTATGTTGTGAGAGCTAAAGATGGATATTTAAAAGCACAGTTATGATTAGAACTCTTCTCTCTCTTGGAGACATTTAAAAAGCAACAACACTTACCAATATTTATACCTGTATTCAAACAATATTCATTATTATCTCATGTTCTAGGCTCTCAGTTAGCAGCTGGGAAGACAATCAAAGTTCCTGTCTTCAAACCTATGCCCTAGCATTCTCTACTAGACAAAAATCAAGTGGAGAAGAAGACAAGAATCAGAGCAAGTCTCCAGTATCCCCCTGTTCTGGTTACCTAGTACTGCTCTGACAAGAAATATACCACAGTTGGGATGGTCTTAACAAACAGGAGTTTATTCTTACAATTTGGAGGCTTTAAGTCCAAGTTCAAAGTGCCAGGCTCTAGGGGCTGGGTGAAAGCCCCTCAGCCTTGGGGTCCAGCTCTGCCTCCTGCTCCCAGCCCACTGGAGCTAGAGGTGTTTCTTCATTCAGACAGCTGGTCACTGCTGAGGCTGAGAAGCCCAAGGTTGACAAATAAAAAGGCACAGTCCCAATGTTACCAAAACACATGGCAAGCCATTAACTTAAGTCCATTGTAAGTCCCAAGGTCGGCAGACCATAGCAAGCTGCTGAACAATGACATGGCTACAAGCAGGGTTCAAGTGTGCCATAGGCTAGAGACCATTCCCAATGCTTCTCCTTAAATACAGGAAGCAGACCATATCCCAAAAGCAGCTACTCAGCTGCTTGTGGTAGATCCCACCATGCAGTTGATTGCCAGTCTCATCATGGAGAATAACTACCACCAGCTGCTCAGCCACTCAACCAGGCTAGCCAAGTTGACACAAAAACATAGCCACCGCATCCCCTCTATTATATAGTATCCCTCACTCAAACTTACTGTCATAGAGTCGATTTTGACTCTTAGAGACCCCCATTGGGTTTCCAAGGCTTTAAATCTTTCCAGAAGCAGACTGCCCCATCTTTCTCCCATGAAGTGGCTGGTTAGTTTGAACCACTAACCTTTTGGTTAGCAGCCAAATGCCTTCACCACTACACCACCAGAGTTCCTTAATAGTATCCATAGGAAGTTGAAATCTCAACTATTTAATCTTAAATACAATCCATAAGAAAAATATGGCAATAGTCCCTAAAGAATTGCAAAAGGCCCAATCTTTAAAGAGTTACAAAAAAGAAATTGGGGCAGAGCTTCATCTAGAAATCAGTTGGCTTTTGGTATGAATTTCACTTTTCTAATGTGAAAGATATACCATGCCAATGCTAAAGCTGAGAGTTAGAATTCAAGAGACTTTATCCATTTAGAAATTGCAGTACTCCTATTATTCAATACTTCTGCCAATTTCAACTTCTAATGTAGGGGAGCATGGACAATAGAAATAACAGTGGAAAAATTGGAGTTGGAAAACATGGATGAGAGCCATTCCTTATCAGCTCTTTAGCTTTAAGGATATTACTTAACCTTTCCAGTTACAGTTGACTCATCTATATGTGGGCTATTAAAAAGCATACGTAGAAGAAACACTGCAAACATTTTAAAAAAGCATATATATCTCATAATATTTTAGAGATGAAATTAGCTAATGCCTGTAGTATGCTTAGCATAGTGCCTATCATATAGCATATGGAATAGCGTTAGCTAATGTTAATGTGAATTTTAGTAAACATTATTGTACCACCTAACTTACAGAGTTGTCATGAAGAATAAATGATATGTATGTATCTGTCTGTGTACATACCCATCTGTTGCTTTAAACATGGTAAATACAACCAGTGGTTATAGAGTCGATTGCAACTCATGGTAACCCTGTGTGCATTAGAATAGAATTGTGCTCCATAGAATTTTCAATGGCTGAATTTTTGCAAGTAGATCTCCAGGACTTGTGAGGTGCCTCTTGATGGACTCAAACTGCCAACCATTTGCTTAGCAGCTGAGCACTTTACCCATTTGCACCACCCAGGGACTTCTGGAACATGTTTATTGTTGCTGTTGTTTGTTGCCCCTGAGTCAATTCTGACTCACGATGACCCTATGTAAAGTAGAACTGCTCAACAGGGTTTGCAAGGCTGTGGCCTTTTTTAAGCAAATTGCTTGGCCTGTCTTCTGAGGCCCTTCTGAGTGGGTTCAAATGCCAACTTTCCAGCTTGCAGTTGAGCATTCAACTGTTTGTGCTGCCTAGGGACTCCTTCTTGGAACATGATAGGAGTCAAAGGATGCTTAAGAGGCTCTAGGGTATTGGAAAAGCTACAAACTACAGACTGCTACCCAACTGCTTCTGCTTCTTTTATTATTATTATTTAACAAAAATAGGTTGAGCATTAAAATCCTCTACTTTTTTTTTTTTTTTTAAATGTGCTTAGAACTTTTTGCTGACAAAAAGTTTGACATTTAAACTACTAAGGAATCAGTAGACATGGGCAGTGACTAGTGGAATGGATGCTGGCAGTAGCTCCAGAGTAGGATCCTAAGGGCCCGTACTCTGCCAACCCTTTTTCCCTTTAGTTAGCAAGTGTGGGAAGGTCTTGGAGGGGTTCTACAGAGGGACCTGAGAAGAGAGATAAGGTATAGGTGGAGGGTGTGGTCTGCACATGTGCCTATGGTGTAAAATAAAATAAAACAGCAGCCCTGTCTCCCAATCTAAATCCAATACAAGGAGAGTTGAAAGGAGAGAGAATACTTTTGTCTATACTTGTCCTCAGCTCATTTCCTATCCTCATCACATGATCATTGCTTGAAAGTAATGGTCTGCTGATGAACTTGGGTCAAAGAAGACACTGTGGCTCAGCACGCAGAGAGAGATTCTGGTATTAGATCACAGGTCTATAAATGGTGGGCCATTTCTGGAAATAACGTGGGTGCATTGCCAATTGCATCAGCCCTCTTGATAATACATTATTAGTCATCTTTATTCCAACAAAGTGCTCATCATTCTAAATAAAGACTAGATGCTGAACTTCAAATCCACCTTAGTAATTATCTTTACAAATGATATATTTAGAAACCCAGTCTTTCAATAAAAACAACTTATTTGAAGATCAGTGGAGAAGTTGGGGAATAACCAACTTCCTGGTCAGTTATTAGTTTAAAAAACATTGTTAACAATGTGAGGCTTAACATTCCCCTATGTAAGTATTTTAAGATCTGTATTGATATCCTGTGTCTCATGAAAATATTGCAGCATTAGTGGGGTTTGCTGATTGGAAATTACTGTTATGAGTTGGAATGGAGGAGGCATTGCATAGGATTATGTCTCTTTACAAGTGAAAGAAGTTCAAAAGGGCTGTATAAGCTGATTTACATGGATGGTTTCCACAACTCACCTCTTGGGTAGTACACATGCAAGTATTTTTATAAAGTAATGTGAAAAATTATTATTTTTTATTTATCTATTTTCAAGAGAAAGCTGCCAGGATGGCAAAACTACTGCTGTCAGAGGAAGGGTTGTAGGAACATGAGGTGTTAAACCAGAAAGGAGAAGATTAGGGCCATAGAATAACACCAAAAGGAGCCCTGGTGGTGCAGTGGGTAAGAGCTTGGCTGCTAACCAATAGGTTGGTGGTTTGAATCCACCAGCTACTGCAAAGGAGCAAAATGTTGCAGTCTGCTTCTGTAAGGATTACAATTTGTGGCAGTTCTATTCTGTCCTATAGGGTTGACATGAGTTGGCATTGACTTGATGGCAACTGGTTAGTAACACAGAACAGTGACATTCCATATTCCCAGTACCCAGTGGTGGTTCTACACGTGGACTTTACCAGGTAGAATACACAGGAATCAGAATGACTATATCTGTGGCAAGAGATGATGGAAAAGCTCAATATCTTCAGCCAAAACAAGGCCAGGAGCTAATTGTGGAACAGACCATCAATTGCTCACATGCAAGTTCAAGTTGAAGTTGAATACAATTAAAACAAGACCATGAGAGGCAAAATATGGTCTTGAATATATCTCTTCTGAATTTAGAGAGCATCTAAAGAATAGATTTGATGCAATGAATACCAATGACCGAAAACCAGAAGAATTGTGGGATGACATCAAGAACATCATCCATGAAGAAAGCAAGAGGTCATTAAAAGGATGAGAAAAAAAGAAAAGATCAAAATGGATAACAGAAGACTCTGAAGCCTGCCATTGAGCAAAAGCAAATGGAGAAACTGACAAGATAAAAGAGCTGAACAGAAGATTTCAAAGAGCAGCTTGAGCAGACAAAGCCAATTTCTGTAATGAAATGTGCAAAGGCTTGGAGTTAGAAAACCAAAAGGGAAGAATATGCTCAGCATTTCTCATGCTGAAGGAACTGAGGAAAAAAAATTAAGCCTTGAGTTGCAGTATTGAAAGATTCTATGGGCAAAATATTGAATGATGTAGGAAGCATCAAAAAAAGATGGAAGGAATACACAGAGTCACTGTACCAAAAAGAACTGGTAGATCTTCATCCATTTCGGGAGGTGATATATGATCAAAAACCAATGATATTGAAGGAAGAAGTCAAAGCTGCACTGAAGGAATTGGCGAAAAACAAGGCTCCAGCAATTGATGGACTACCCATTGAGATGTTTCAACAAATGAATACTCCACTGGAGGCACTCACTCGATTATGCCAAGAGATTTGGAAGACAGCTACCTGGCCAACTGACTAGATAAGATCCATATTTGTACCCATTCCAAAGAAAGGTGATCCCACAGAATGTGGAAATTATCAAACAATATCATTAATATTGCACGCAAGTAAAATCTTACTGAAGACAATTCAAAAATGGTTACAGCATTATATTGACAGAGAACTTCCAGAGGTGCAAGCTGGATTCAGAAGAGGACATGGAATGAGAGATATCATTGGTAATGTCAGATGGATTTAGCTGAAAGCAAAGA
>NW_006921849.1:2137033-2150230 GCF_000298275.1 Orycteropus afer afer | reverse complement strand
AGCAGCATCACAATAAATGGAGAGAAGATTGAGGTTGTCAAAGACTTCACATTGCTTGGTTCTACAATTGACGGCAATGGAAGCAGCAGTCAGGACATCAGACGATGTATAGCACTGAGCAAGTTGGCTGCAAAAGACCTCTGTCAAGTGCTGAAGAGCAAAGATGTCTCCTTGAGGACTAAGTTGCGCCTAACACAAGCCATGATATTTTCAATTGCCTCATATGCATGTGAGAGCTGGACAACCAATAAGGAAGACTGAAGAAGAATTGATGCTTTTGAGTTGTGGTGCTGGTGAAGAATGTTGAAAGTACCATGGACTGCTGAAAGAACTAACAAATCTGCCTTGGAGGAAGTGCAGCCAGAATGCTCATTGGAAGCGAGAATGGCCAGACTTTGTCTTACCTACTTTGGTCAAGTTATCAGAAGGGACTATTCCATGGAGAAGGATGTTATGCTTGGTAAGGTGGAGGGTCGACGAAAGAGGGGAAGGCCCTTAATGAGATGGATTGACACAGTGGCTGGGCGATGGGCTTAAGTATAGTAGGGATTGTGGAGCTGGCGCAGGACTGGGCAGTGTTTTGTTCTGCTGTGCAGAGGGTTGCTAAGAGTCAAAGATGACTTGAGGGCACCTAACAACAACAGCAATGGCCACCACTTGATTCTTGTGGAAATATGAGCTTGTCTGAAGCTCTTCTGCTTGCTTCAGAGAAGCCAGGCATCTTGATTTTTTGTATGAAACACTTGGATTTGAATATGAGCAATTATTTCCACCCACACATATATACACACGCACACATGCACACACACACACACACACACACATTGTTCAGGCCTAACTGTAATAGGGGAAAAGAGATCCGAGATTCAAACAGGTTCAATAGAGACACTTTTATTAAGCCTTGGACATCCAGGGTGAGGGAAACCATCAGCACCTACAGAGTCCAGACAGTGAATGGCGCCTGCTGAGTCATGGCTGTGGGGCTAATTATACGTGATTGAAAACAAAGGGAATTGTCATCACAAAATCATGATTGGTGGCAGCTGGATTCATCACCACTGCAGGCAGGACTGCAGAAGTGGGAAAAGGCCATGATTGGGGTACGTACATAATTGAAGATAGAAACAGGCTGGGTTCTGGGCCTTGACTGCCTGGCTAGGAGGTGGTCTGTGTACGCTGTGATCCATGACCGTGCAGCCTGAGTCATAGCCACAGGGTGGCTACCAAACAATGCCGAGACCGCGGCCTTGATTTAGACTAGCAAAGGACACACTCAGGCAAGTTCCCTGGTTTCTGTGTGAACACAATCTACTTTCACCCAAATTCTTCCCGAAGGCAAACTGCGCCCTCTGTAGGTGTGTCCTAGAACTTGTCTATGGATAGCCACAATGCTGGTCTAATGGTCAGAAAGAACCCAAATGGTGTCTGACACTCATGTCAAGCTCCAAAATGGCTCCCACTGCAGACCACAGCCTTCCACAAACCAAAGGCTTTAGAATTTAAGTTCTAATAAAAAACAAAACTTGTTTATGCCCTGAGTTTGCCTTGTAGAATGCCAGTTTGCTACGTAAGGCCCTACGATTCTTTGGTGTGTGAGTGGTATGCTTCTTCTAGAGCTGGGATTTTTTTTTTTTTTTTTTAAAGTTTTTACTGTGTTTTTGGTGAAAGCTTACACAGTAGATTAGGTTCCCATTTGAGACTTCCTATACAAATAGCTCAGTGATGCTCGTCACATTTTTTCACAACGTGGCCTCATGCTGTTTAGTTGTGTTCTGGTTTCTCCTCTCCTACAGCCAGGATTTCGATTTTCTTTTCTACGTCATCAATTGCCAAGTAAAATCCAGGATTTGACCTTGAGAATGACTTAATAATAACTGTCCTTAGTAGGTAAAAGGAGCTCTGGAGGCACAGTGCTTAAGACATCTGAGTATTAACCAGAGGATTGGTGGTTCAAACCCACCAGCCACTCTGTGGAAGGAAGACTGGGCAATTTACTTCCATAAAGATTTACTGTCTTGGAAAAACCTAATGGGGGTCGCTATGAGTCGGAATCAACTGGATGACAGGGGGTTTGGTTTAGTAGCTACTGAAAGCTCTCTCTGTTTAGACTCCCCAAAAAACCCACTGCCGTCCAGTCGATTCCAACTCATAGCGACCCCCGAGGTGGTAAATCTTTACAGAAATAGATTGCCTAGTCTTACTTCCATGGAGAGGCTGGTGGGTTTGAACCACCAACCTTCTGGTTAGCAGGCAAATGCCTTAGGCACTGTGCTATCAGAGCTCCTTTCTCTGCTTAGAGGTGGGTTTTAATTTCCTTCAGCCAAAATGCTAAAGAAGAAAAGGTGTCTCAGGGAGTCCAAACCCTGCTATCCAATGTACTTCAGTCTCAGGGAGTTTTACTTAAAATGGAACGTGAATGTGAATAGAAAAATAAATGCCTTTAGGAGGTCGATCATCCTTTAAAGTTAAGCTGAAAAAGCAACCTGGTTAAGTGCTTTTCATTGTTTCAGAATCTTTGTGGGGCTGACATTTGTTATGAAAGTGGCTTTTCACAGTTTTATTTATTACCTTGTAATGCCATTAGTAAGGAGGAAGATGAGGCAATCTACTTCCCTAAGGATTTACAGCCTTGGAAACCCTGTGGAGGTCGCTATGAGTCTGCAGTGACTTGATGATAGTGGGTAATACCATAATTAAGGAGCCCTGGTGGCAGCAGGGGCTAAATGCTTCACTGCTAACAGAACGGTCAGCAGTTTGAATCCACCAGCTGTTCCGCAAGAGAAAGATGAGGCAATCTGCTTTCATAAAGATTTATAGCCTTGGAAACCATATGGGTCAGTTCTACTCTGTCCTACAGTGTTGCTAGGAGTCATAATTGACTTGATGGCAGTGGGTAATGTCATTATAAGGAGTCCTGTTGGCACAACGATTAAGCACTCGGCTGCTGACCAAAAGATCAGGGGGTAGTATGAACCCATCAGCTGCTCCTTGGGAGAAATAGCAGTCTGTCTGCAAAGACGCACAGCCTTGGAAACCCTGTGAGGCAGTTCTGTGTCCTTATAGCGTCAGTTGTTGTTGTTGTTGTTATGTGCCGTCGAGTCGGCCCCGACTCATAGCGACCCCTCCTTGGGTTTCCGAGGCAGTATCACTACGGAAGTAGGATTGCCCAACCTTCCTTCCGAGGAGTGGCGTCTGGCGTCAATAGGAGTCCGAATCCACTCGCAGGCTTGAATTTCAAGTCCTTATTTGTTATTCCATGCTGCCACCTAGTGAAACCACCAGCTTGACCGTAAGAAAACAGGCAGCTGTGCCTGCAATTTCAGATTTTGTTTCTGTTTTGATAAGCATTACAATTCTCCTGAACTATGTAGCACTTTTGAATAAAAACATTAGTATCTCTGTTGTTGTTATGTGCCATCGAGTCGGTCCCGACTCATAGCGACCCCTCCTTGGGTTGCCGGGGCAGTATTACTACGGAAGTAGATTGCCCAACCTTCCTTCCCAGGAGTGGCTGGTGGGTTTGAACCACCAGCCTCTGGTTAGCAGTCACGTGCCTTAGGCACTATGCTACCAGAGCTCCCAGATTAGTATCTCTAACATTACCTAAAAAATAGGAGAGTTGATGAAGACTGCCAGAACCCCCAAAATTATGCCCCTGCAAGCAGGAATTGGACTCCACCCCTGTGTCTCAAATTTCAGCCAAATGATAGATAGCCCTCTACGTGAACAGTGACGGCAGGAGGGGGTGCTGTTATCAGCAGTCAGGCACACAGGATCAGGAGCGCAGCCTTTGCCCAGGAATAGAGCTAGGAAGGCTGCAGGGGTTGGAGGGAAGGAAGGAGGCAAGTGGTGGGCACCGGGAGAAACGGGAAGAGTGCTGTTGCTTTGTGGGCATTGCAGCGAATGGCACAAAACAGAATGTACGTGCACTGTTGAATGGAAAACCAATTTGATCTGTAAACTTCATCCAAATTTTTTAAAAAAGGAGAAAAATGAAAAAACAAAGAGCTATGCAATATTTCTGCTTTTAGTCTTTTTTCTTTTAACTTCTTTACAAATATAAAATTACTTAGATTTTTGGAACATGGTAGCATAGTGGCTAACCAGACGGCTGGAGGTTCAAACCCACCAGCCACTCCTCGGAAGGAAGGTTGGGCAATCCTACTTCCGTAGTGATACTGCCTTGGAAACCCAAGGAGGGGTCGCTATGAGTCGGGGCCAACTCGACGGCACATAACAACAACAACAACAACAAAATAAAATTGATATTTTAAACTTTATTATCCTTAAGTATAGCTTGCTTTGCGCACAAAATTGTCATGTTTCATGTTTTGGAAATGTGGCAATTCAGAAAAATGGTGGTTTCCTGGAAAAAGCTTCTCAGTTGGAGTGCTTGTTTATGGGAAGACATTCTTCTTCCATCAGGTGTCTACCCCCATAAATGTCTTCTATTACCCAGGCCTCCTCCCATCCCTCCCCATCGTCCGTCCTTTCTTCTGCCTCAGTCTCGGGATCTGTTTGTTTCATTTCTCAGTCAAAGTGCTTACTGTTGTCAGTTGTCATCAAGTGGCCACCGACTCTCCATGTAACAGAACAATGTTGCCTGGTCCTGCACCAGCCCCATGCTCATTGGCATGTTTGAGTCCGTTGTTGAGGGTACCGCATCGGCCCATCTCATGGAGGGTTTCCTTCATTTTGTCACCCCTCTACCTTACGAAACACGATGCCCTTTTGCAACAATTGGGTTTCCTAATGAGATGTTACCAAAAAGGAGATCTGGGGTGCACTGGTTAAGCATTTGGCTGCTAACCAATAGGTCAGTTGTTCGAACCCACCAACTGCTCAGCGGGAGAAAGCTTTACAGTCTTGGAAATCCTGTGGAGCAGTCCTGCTCTGTCTTCTAGGGTCAATATGGCAGTGGGTTTGGTGTTTTTCAATGAAGTGCTAGTTTGCATACTGTGGTGACTTGTGTACTGTTGTGCCGCTGGTGGCTATTCCACCGCTATTTCAAATATCAGCAAGTTAACCCATGGTTTCAGTGGAGTTTGCAGACTCAGACAAATCAGGAAGAAAGGCCTGGCAATCTTCTTCTGAGAAATCAATCAGTGAACACCTACTTCAAACTGAGAAACAAAACTCATGGTCATCGGGTGGATTCCGACTCACAGAACCCCCATTGGGTTTTCAAGGCAATAAATCTTTATGCAAGTAGATTGCCCCATCTTCCTTTTGCAGAGCAGCTGGTGGGTTTGAACGACCAACCTTCTGGTTAGCAGTCAAATGTGTTAGGCACTGCACCACCAGAACTGCTTGAAAACCTCCCTAGGATTTGAAATTCCCACTGCATGGAAACAGGACCACCTCCCTTCTATAAGAAGACTCACTGACTCTTAGCATTGCCTTCAGCTAGAAATGAACTCACACTATTTTTTTTTTTTTAAATGTACCTCTCTCAGTTTGTAGAAAAAACATATGCACATGGGCCAAGTAGTTTTCCATGGTCCTAGACTTGTTCACAGCAGAGGGGAGATTAGGCTGAAGTGTCTGGATGGTGCTTGAGTGTCCTACACACGATGACATGCTCTTTGTCCTTGGTCAGAGAGCTCAGTGAGGCTGAGCTGGGAGGCGAGGGTCTGCCACACATGAACAGGAGCAGGTGACACTGATCAGCAGATGGGACTCAGCCCTGGAGCATCTGAAGTGGGCTGCAGTCACTGAGGAAGTGCTCAGATCCAAACGGCTTTAACCTTCCACCCCTGGGGCCGCCTCCTGTCCCTGCACCGGTGCAATCAATGTTCAGAAAAGCCACTTGGCTTTTGGTCTTGGCTCCTGGGAGCCAGACCTACACCTGAGGCTAATGGCTCTGTGTGTTAGGGGGGCTGACCAGCCTGAGAAGTACCAGCATGGGGAGTCACGCATTTTATGGCTTGTGGCTGGTACCTGGAGGAGGTAGGGAAAACCCCAGGTTTGAGGCCTGCTTGCTGGAATTGGAGGGAGTTGTGTAGACTCCTGAGTTTTCCTCAAACCCACTCATCAGCTCTGTGGGGGAAAAAAAGCCCTGTAATCTGCTTCTGTGAATATTACAGCCAAGAAAACCCTTGGAGCGGTTCTACTCTGTGCATGGGGTCACTATGAATTGGAATGGACTCCACAGTAGCTAACAACACCAGCCCAGTGACCTAGCCCCAGGTGGCTGAGGATGAGAGAGAGAGAGAGAGAAGAGCTACTTGGGCAACTGGGGTCTGAACTGAGCAGGGCAAGGAAGCTGAGATTTCTACAGGGTGCAGCCAGTATGTGGAGTGTGATTTGCTGTCCATCTCACAATTCAGTGTCAGAAGTGGGTGATCCAGTCCCCATGGACTGGCCCATCCACTTAACACTGTGAGTAGGAGTTGTTAGAGGATCCTGGCAGAGTAACAGGGCATCCTGGGCAAAATGAAATAACTGAAATAATAGGGCTTGTGTCAGCCAGCCCACCCTCACCAGAGGGACTGGGCTAAGCAGAGGGCCGCCAGGCTCCATAGAGGGCTATCACCTTGTCTGAGGTGGGATGGAACCCAAACCACCTCTGTGATCCCTGAAACATACTTCACAATTAGGGCCAATAAACAAACAGACAAAAACCCAGTTATATCAAATATCAATATTAGATTTTTCATAGCAGTAAATCAATGTTAGAGATAAAGACATTCAGCATGTAATGGTAGAATGGGAGCTCTGATAGTGTAGTGTCTAAGGCATTTGACTGCTAACCAGAAGGTTAGTGGTTCAAACCCACCAGCCACTCCTTGGAAAGAAGACTGAGCAATCTACTTCCATAGAGGTATCTCCTTGGAAACCCAAGAAAGGTTTGCTATGACTCAGGATCGACTGGACAGCAGTGAGTTTGGTTTGGATTTTTGGAATGGTAAAATTACATACCTGTTGTACATAGGGTCACTATGAGTCAAAGCTGACTAGATGTCACCCAACAACAACAACAACAGCAATAAAATAAACAATTTGCCAGGAAACTGGAATTGTTCTGAGCACACCTGCACTGAACAACATTGTTTTTTAAGATATTTAAGCAAACACTGAGAGAATTTCAAGGAAGAATGGCCAAAAGGGTAAGGTTTTACTAATTGTGGGAGAGTTTATCATAGCTCTCTCAGAATCTGAGAAATAAAGCAGACAGAATATTTTAAGGATTTAGAAAATTCAAACAATATACTAAAAGAAGCATAATAGAACCTTGATCCTATCAATTAGAGAATGGACATATACAAAGCCATAGAACAAGTTTCAATAAATCCCAATAAACTTATACACTATAGACCATGTCATCTGACTAAAATCAGTTCCCATACTTTTAGAAATTAAAAATATCACACTTACTAATGTATGCAAGGAGCTCTGGTGGCATAGTGCCTAAGGCATTTGACTGCTATCCAGAAGGTTGGCTATTCAAACCCACCTGCTACTCCTTGGAAGGAAGACTGGGCAATCTACTTCCACAGAGATTTACCCCCTTGGAAACCCAAGGAGGGGTCACTATGAGTCGGAATGAACTCGATGGCAGTGAGTTTGGTTTGGGTTTTTATTAATATATGCTGGATAATCTCTTTTCCTTACAGTCAAGTGATTGTAGATGTTACTATGTCTTCACAGCAATATCTAGAGCAGTATTTGACCAGACAACTGGGTACCACACCATAACCAAGTCAACACTTAAAATTAACCATCACACATCTATTGCCTTCAATGATAACCCATCGCTCTGGCTGTAGGAAACAGAAAGAACTGTTGTCTAATGACTTGATCAGTTGGGCTCAGAGTCCTTGCAGAGTACATCACTGAACAGCCATTAGCCTACCACCTAAAAATTAATTGCTGCCAGGGGATGATGCCACCAGTGTCCACTATAGGACTTGGTAACTTGTACCACCTTTTTGGCTTGGAACATGACTGGCTTCTACTCAACTGCCATTATCCCTCTGGTTCAAGTGTGCATTGAAATACACCTGTGCCTTGATTATATCCTCCAACCCCACCCCTCACTTAGACATCTGTAGGCATGAGATATGCCAGTATATGCTGGGTCTTTGAGGGAGATTTATAGACCTTTTACTTTCCTGCTGTCATTGGCAAATGAGAGTTAAGGTGCTTCATTCAGAGCACTTATTGCAGCACTGTCTTAAAATCCTGAGCTGGGTAGAGGGTTAAACTTCGGTAAGACACTGAAAAGTCTCAAAAACGAAACCCATTGCTAATGAGTCAATTCTGACTCATAGTACCCTATACAATAGAATGGAACTGACTCACAGGGCTTTGAAGACTGTACTCTTCACAGAAGTAGACTAATGCATCTTTCTCCCTCAAAGCCACTAATGGGTTTGAACCGCTGGCCTTTAGGTTAGTAGCCAAAAGCTCTTACCATTGTACCACAAGGGCTCCTGAAGACAATGAGAGGACCTGCAAATACCCCACGGATTCAGCTCCAAAAATATCAATTAAGATGAACATGCGTCAGAAACTTACAAACTATCAGACATTGGTTACATTTGGGGAACCTAAGACTCAAATTTCAACCTAATATTAAATTTCAACTCAATATCCAAACCTAATTATTCAAATTTATGCACTAACTACTAATGCCAAAGATGAAGAAACTGAAGATTTTTACCAGCTTCCATCAGAAATTGCTCAAACATGCAATCAAGATGCAGTGATGATTATTGATGATTGGAATTTGAAATTTGGAAACAAAGAAGATTGAAGAGTTGGGAAAATATGACCTTGGTGACAGAAATGAGGCTGGAGATCACATGAACATATTTAGCAAGACCAATGACATAGTCATTGGAAATAACCTTCTTTCAACATCACAAATGGTGACCTGTCAACCTTGTCAAATGGAACACATAAAAATCAAATCAACTATTTCTGTGGAAAGAGATGATGTTGTTAGAAGTGCTATCGAGTTTGTTCCAACTCATAGCAACCCTATGAGCAATAGAACAAAACAATGCCCAGTCCTGTGCTATCCTCACAATTTTTGCTATGCTTGAGCCCATTATTGCAGCCGTTGTGTCTATTCATCTCATTGAGGGTCTTCCTCTTTTTTTTTTTTTTAAACCAAGAATGATATCCTTCTCCAGGGAATAGTCCCTCCTGATAACATGACCTAAGTATGAGAGAAGACATCTGGCCATCATTGTTTCTAAGCAGCATTCTGGCTGTACTTCTTCTAAGACTGAGAAAACCAAACATTCTTCTGGCAATCCATGGTATACACAATATTCCTCACCAACACCATAATAAAATGCATGGATTCTTCTTCTGTCTTCTTTATTCATTGTCTAGCTTTCACATGCACATGAGGTGATTGAAAATACCTGACCTTGGCTTGGGTCAGGCAGATCCTAGTCTTCAAAGTGACATCTTTGCTCTTTAATCCCATAAAGAGGTATTTTGGAGCAGACTTGCCCAGTGTGATACAGCATTTGATTTGTTGACTGCTGCTTCCATGGGTATTGATTGTGGATCCAAGTAAAATGCAATCCTTGACAAGTTCAATCTTTTCCCCAATTATAGCATGACTATTGGTTGCTTATTTGTCCAATTGTGAAGATTTTTTCTTCTTTCTGTTGAGGTGAAGGCCGTTGTCTTTGATCTTCATTAGTGAGTGTTTCAAGTACTCTTTGCTTTCAGCAAGCAAAGTTATGTCATCTGCATCTTTGCTGTTACTGAGTCCTCCTCCATCCTGATGCTGCATTCTTCTTCATACAGTCCAGCTTCTGGGACTATTTGCTCAGCATGCATATGGAACAAGCACAGTGAAAGAATACAACCCTGACTCCTGCCTTTCCTGATTTTAAACCATGTAGCATCACCTTAGCATAGTACCTTAGTACCTAAGGCACTTGACTGCTAACCAGAAGGCTGGTGTTTCAAACCCACCAGCCACTCCTCAGAAGGAAGATGGGGCAATCTACTTCCGTAGTGATACTGCCTCGAAAGCCCAAGGAGGGATAACTATGAGTCGGGTCCAACTCGATGGCACATAACAACAACAACAACAAGCATCACTTTGCTCTGTTCTAATGACAGCCTCTTTGTCTATGTACAGATTTTTGATGAGCACAACTAAGGATTCTGAAATACCCATTGTTCCCCAAGTTATCCATAATTTCTTATGATCCATTTAAACAAATGCCTTTGCATAGTCAATAAAACTAACAACAACAACAACAACAAAATAAACCCACATATTTCTAATATTCTGTGCTTTCAGCCAAGATCCATCTGACACCAGCAATGATATCCCTCACTCCACATCCCCTTCTGAATCTGGTTTGAATATTGGGCCGTTCCCTGTTGATGTACTACTACAACCATTTTTGAATTATACCAGCAAAATGTTATTTTCCTGTGATATTAATAATATTATTTGATAATTCCCAGATTCTGTTGGATCATCTTTCTTTGGAATGGCCAAATATAGATCTCTTCCAGTCAGTTGGCAAGGTAGCTATCTTCCAAATTTCTTGGCATAGATAAGTGAGCACTTTCAGGCTTGTATCCATTTGTTGAAACATCTCAGTTGGTATGCCATCAATTCTTGGAGCCTTATTTTTCATGAATACCTTCAGTACAGCTTGGACTTCTTCCTTCAGTACCACTGCTTCTTGATCAGAAGTTACCTCCTGAAATGGTTTAACATCAACCAATTCTTTTTGGTACAGTGACTGTGTATTCCTTCCAACTTCTTTTGATGTTTCCTGTGTCATACAGTATTTTGCCCATAGAATCCTTCCATATTGCACCTTGATGCTTGAATTTTTTCCTCAGCTCTTTCAGCTTGAGAAATGCTGAGCATGTTTTTCCCTTTCGATTTTCTAACTCTGGGTATTTGTACATTTCATTATAATACTTTACTTTATCTTCTTGAGTCACCCTTTCAAATCTTTTCAAGTGTAATGCTGTCACTGACAGGATAATATCCATATGCATACATAGAAGACCAGTTAATACAACTATTATTCAAATTTGTGCAACAACCACTAAAGCCAAAGATGAAGAAATTGAAGATTTTTTAGCAACTTCTGCAGTATGAAATTGATCAAACACGCAATCAAGAAGTATTGATAATTACTAGTGATTGGAATGTGACAGTTGGAAACAAAGAAGCATCCAAAACCAAAAACCAAACTCACTGCTGTGGTGTCAGATCTGACTCGTAGTGACTCCTCCTTGGGTTTCCGAGGCAGTATCACTACAGAACTAGATTGCCCAGTCTTCCTTCTGAGGGGTGGCTGGTGGGTTTGAACCGCCAGCCTTCTGGTTAGCTGTCAAATGCCTTAGGCATTACTCCACCAGAGCCACTCAAAGAAGCATCAGTAGTTGGAAAATATGACTTTGGTAATAGGAATGATACTGGAGATCGGAATGATAGAATTTTGAGCACCAATAGCTTAATCATCTTCAATACTTTTTTCAACAATATAAACAGTGACTGTGTTCAAAGATCTTACCATATTAAATCTAAGCAACTAGATCTGTGGGAAGAGATGACAGAGAATCTTAGTATCATCAGTCAGAACAAGGCCAGGGACAAATTGTGGAACACAGCAAGAATTGCTCATATGCAAAATTAGGTTGAAACTGAAGAAAAGTAAAACAAGTCAATGAGAACAAAACTACACCCTTGAGTATAACACATATGAATTTATAGACCATCTGAAAAATGGATTTGATACATTGAACACCAGTGATCAAAGACCAGAGGCATGAAGAGAGCAAAAGTACATTCAAAAGATGGGAAAAAAAAGAAAGACCAAAATGGATGTCGGAAGAGACTCTCAAACTTGCTGTTGAACAGAGAGTAGCTAAAGCAAAAGGAAGAATGATGAAATAAAAGAGTTGAACAGAAGATTACAAGGGCAGCTTGAGAAGACAAAGTAGTTTAATGAAATGTGCAAAAGACTTGGAATTAGAAAACCACAGGGAAAAACATGCTCAACATTTCTCAAGCTGAAAGAGCTGAAGGAAAAAATTCAAGCCTCTAGTTGCAATATTGAAAGATGCTATGGACAAAATATTGAATGATGCCATGAAAGACCTCTTTAAAGGGCTCAATAGCAAAGGTGTCGTCTTTGAGGACTAAGATGCACCTGACCTAAGCCACAGTATTTTGAATTGCCTCCTATGTATATAGAAGCTGGACAAGAATAAGAAAGACCGACGAGTAGATGCCTTAGAATTATAGTCTTGGCAAAGAATAGTGAGTCTACCGTGGACTTCCATGTGAACCTACAAATCCAAGTACAGCCATAATGCTTCCTAGAAGGGAGGGTTGGGAGACTTTGTTTCACATGCTTTGGACATGTTTGCAGGAAGGACTAGCCCCTGGAGGACATCATGCTTGGTGAAGTAGAGGGTAAGCTAAAAAGAGGAAGACCCTTAATGTGATGGATTGACATAGTGGCTGCCAGAATGACCCCAGAATGACAGCAATGGTTGTGAGGATGACACATGACCAGGCAGGCAATATTTTGTTCTGTTGTGCACAGTCACTATGAGTCAAGAACTGACTCAATGGCACCTAACAACAACAATGTTTCCAAAAGCAGATTGCCAGGTATTTCTAATACAGAGCCATTAGGTGTGTTCGAACTGCCAAACTTTCAGTTGTCAGCTGAGTGCTAAAGAGTTGTGCCACCAGGGCTCCTATACACTTCTATAGTTACTTTCTGGTGTTTATGAACTAAACTCCTTTCAATCTGGAACAAAGGCCAAGAAACCTATGTGTGGGAGGCTGTAAATATAATTTTAATGGAGAAATTCTGGAAAAACAACTGAGAATAACTGTAGCCCTGAGTGGGGTGGGGGGGTTAGAGTTCTTTGGAAGCTACTTGACTATTTATATGCACATGTCCAGAAAATTTATTGAGAAAAAAAAAAAAAGGATAAAAAAGCCCCATATTTTTAAACTCTGATTTTCTAATAGCAAGCACATTGGCAATTTCTTAGAAGCCTTAATAATTATATTTTACTTGTAATGAGGGCTTGGTGGAGGTTTGCTCTGTGAATTCTGCATGTATTACTTATTCACTTCTCATAGCGATCCTGGGAGGAATGCGTTTCATGTTTAAACAACTTGCCCAAGGTCATACAGCTATTGAGTGGAGGAAGTGAGGTTCAAACCACACCGTC
>NW_006921849.1:2135057-2136328 GCF_000298275.1 Orycteropus afer afer | reverse complement strand
ACGGAAGTAGGATTGCCCAACCTTCCTTCTGAGGAGTGGCTGGTGGGTTTGAACCGCCAGCCTTCTGGTTAGCAGTCAAGTAAGTGCCTTAGGCACTATGCTACCAGAGCTCCTTGAATTTTGGCTAAGATATTACAAAAGTGGAATTTCTTGGACGGGTATTGTGTGGATCAGAGAATGGGAAGAAACCTGGAGAAACTGGCTTAGAAATATGACAGGAGGAGCCACAAGCAGACACGATGTCCACTGATGGAGTCTAGGCAAGCAGGAACACCTTCAAATGCACAGCACTGCTGCTGGAGTAATGAACTCCATTCTCCATGTGTATTTGTGGGTGTACTCTTGCCTCAGCTCATTCAAATTTGGAGTGTTAGGAGAGTGAATCTGGCTGGCCAGGCTCAGGTCATGTGCTGTCCCTATAGCTGTACACAATTGTGAAAGGAAGGTTCTGGTGGAAGGAGCCTCTCCAGGTGTCTTCAGTTTTCCTAAAGTTTAGGAGTGGGAGAGTGGGACCTCAGGATTTACTATGGGTATAACAGAGAATGGGGACGAGGTTAAGTAGGAATGGGGAGGAGAAAGGAGAGAGAAGGAAACTGGTTTGAAAACTGTTACAATAGATGAAGCAGATGGCAATATAGATTGAAACTAGGATTTAAGCAGCTTCCTGTTTTCATTCTTCTCTGCTTTCCAAGTTCTCAATCATCCACTTATGCCCCAAGTATATTCAGGCAACTTGGGGGATTAAAGATTGTCTATTTATGTGTCTTCACTACCTACCTGTTAGTCTGTCATGCTGTGGTGGCTTGTGTATTGCTGTGATGCTGCTAAGTTATCTCACTAGTATTTCAAATAGCAGCAGGCTCACCTGTGGCAGACAGTTTCAGTGGAGTTTTCAGACTAAGACAGAATAGGAAGAAAGACCTGATTGATCTACTTCTGGAAATTAACCAATGGCTTACAAGAGAAAATTGTTGGCTAGAGTGCTGTAAACTGTTGTTAGGTGCCATTGAGTTGGTTCCAACTCATAGCAACCCTGTGTACAACATGATGACATACTGCTTGGTCCTGTGTCGTCCTCATACTCTTTGCCATGCTTGACCCCACCATTGAAGCCACTGTTTCAATCCATTTTGTTGAGGATCTTCTTTTTCACTGACCCTCTACTCTACCAAACATGATATTTTTCTCCAGGGATTGGTCCCTTCCCTTCTGACAACATGACCAAAGGAGGTGAGATGAAGTCTGGCCATTCTCCCTTCTAATGAACATTC
>NW_006921849.1:2120552-2133587 GCF_000298275.1 Orycteropus afer afer | reverse complement strand
TTGAGTCGGGCCTGACTCATAGTAGCCCATCCTTGGATTTCTGAGGCAATATCTCTATGGAAATAGGTTGCCCCATCTTCCTTCTGAGGAGTGGCTGGTGGGTTTGAACCACCAGCCTTCTGGGTAGCAGTCAAGTGCCTTAGGCACTATGCTACCAGAGCTCCAGCAGGGTGGTATCATGGAAACAATATAGGAAAGAATGGCAGGCAGAGCAAGTCCATTCTGGGCTATGAGTAAGGATAAATTGTTCTGCATCTGAGCATTAGTTTCTTCATCTGTGAAATGCAATAATGATAATTTACCCATCTCAATTAGGATATAAGGAGCCTTGGTGGCAAAATGGTTAAGCCCTAAGCTACTAACCCACCCAGAGACCCCATGGGAGAAATGACCACATTATCTGCTCCTGTAAAGATTACAGCCAAAAAAACCCTATGGGGCAGTTCTGCTCTGTCATATTGGGTCACTATGAATCGAAAATGACTCAATGGCACCCAACAACAAGAGCTGGGATATAGTTTTGACAGCTGTATCAGAGACCCAAAAGAATAGTGTCGTGGACAAGGGAGAAGACTGTTTCTCACTTAACAGTCTAAATCAGGGACCCAGACCACTTCTATTCAGTTGCCCTCCATTCCTAAGTAGAGGGGGTACAGTTGTCAACTTGATCCAAGGTAGATCACCACTGCATCCACAACACAAGGGAAAAAGGGAATGTGAGGACATTCATCTTCTTTTAACAACCTGCTTGGAAGTTGTACAAATCTCTCCTGCTCACAATCATTGGAGAAAACTTAGTTACAGAGCCACATCTAAAGGCAAGTGAAGCTAGGCATTAGCATCTTTATTTTGGGGGTCCATGTGCCAATTCCTGTCACCCGTCTGTCAGTTTATTATGCTGTGGTGGCTTGTATGTTGCTATAATGCTGAAAGCTATGTATTTAAGAAACAAACAGGGTCACCTATGGTATACAGGTTTCAACAGAGCTTCCAGACCAAGACAGGTTAGGAATAAGGGCCTGAAGATCTACGTATGGAAATTAACCAGTGAAAACCCTGTGAACCACGACAGAATACTGTCCAATAGAGTGCTGGAAGATGAGTCCCCTAGGTTGGAAGACAACAGTGGACTCCAGCATGCTAGAGAGTGTGAGGATGGCTTGGGACCAGCAGCGTTTTGTTCTGTTGTGCAACCATGAGTAGGAGCTGACTCCATGGCAACTCGAAACAACAACAATGTGGTTACCCAAAATGAGGGAGGCTTCTACTTCGATCAGCAGTCTGCCACCCCATCTCACTTGGTATTTGGAGAACCAAATGAGATAATGATACCAGGCACAGTATATATTCAAATTATTTAAATGATAAATCCTATTGGGCATTGTCTGTGCTCTGCCAGATCCCTCAGATCCCTTTACATTGAGATCTATTCCTGGCTTCAGAGTTCTTTATTTCTAAAACTAGTTCGCAGGACTCTTCTTCGGAAGACTACCCTGGGGGCTACTGGATTGACTTGCCAACTTTTATAGAAATACAGGAAGGGAGTTTAATGTCCTTGGAGCAGAATTTAGATAATGACTAATCATGGGCGGAGGAGCTCTGGTAGCATAGTGCTTAAGGCATTTGACTGCTAACCAGAAGGCTAGTGGTTCAAACCCACCAGCCACTCCTTGGAAGGAAGGTTGGGCAATTTACTTCCATAGTGATACTGCCTCGGAAACCCAAGGAGGGGTCGCTATGAGTTGGGGCTGACTCGACGGCACATAACAACAACAACAACAATGCTCAGACTTGGCTTTGATTCCAAGCCAATGCAACTCATACACAGTTACCACCCTGTCAGTGGAGGCTTGTGTGTTGTCATGATGCTGAACAGGGCTCAGTGGAGCTTCTAGACTATGATGGGGAAGGAAGAAAGGCCTGGAGATCAACTTCCAAAAATCAGACAGTGAGAACACTCTGGATCACAGTGGTCTGCTCTGCAACCGATCAGGGGGATGGTGCACGACCACGCAGTATTTTGTTCCATTGTGCATGGAGTCACCATGAGTCAGGGTCCAACTTGAGGACAGCCAGCTAATAGCAACAAGAACAACTTGTTCTTAAACATATCATTTGGTTTCTCTGAACTTCAGCTTTTTATCTGGGAAAAATGAGTGAAGCAATACCTCCAACCACATAAGCTACCGCAAGGAGGTTGGTGCATTTGTTGCCTAGATACCTGGTAGTCTTTGGGTCTGAGATCACTGAAAGAGTGCATCTCTCCTCCAGAGTCTGGGCTTCTGGAAGACCCTTACCAGATCTTTATGACAGTTGAGAAGGAATGACGTTCTCAAACACATCTAGGCCCTCAAAGGTCCTTGCTGAATTGTCTGCTGTCTGGACTACTCCTTGGACTGGTGCTCCTGGGGTTAATGATTCTTCCCCAGGTGTTCTGGTGGTGGGTCCTGTGGAGTCTGTAGTAGGTATAGCCCTTGGTTGGGTCTTGAATGAGCTGGTGAGGACCTTGCACTATTTCCTGGCTGACGTGTCATCACCTTAGCTTTTGTTTGTGTTGTAGACCTCCCCGATTTCTTGTCAATTCTCAATCCACTCCTCTGCTACAGGAACCCCTGGCCAGCTATTGGCTCTCAA
The DNA here is from genome assembly GCF_000298275.1 of Orycteropus afer afer. Lineage (NCBI taxonomy): Eukaryota > Metazoa > Chordata > Mammalia > Tubulidentata > Orycteropodidae > Orycteropus > Orycteropus afer. Next base: position 2,130,953 of record NW_006921849.1, on the reverse strand, counting down.
CTTAGCTGCTTTCAAAATCCCTCCTTGAAGATATGCTGGGCCTTCTTTGTCCCACTCTTACTACTTGGACACTGAGGGCATCTCAGTCCTCTATTTCTCCATGCTTCACCAAATCAGGTACTATTCCTCTACTTGATATCTGCACTTTGATAACTGAGGTGCATTTCTGACTTACACATCCAAACCTGAAGTCCTGACCTCCCCCAAACCTTATCTACTCAGTTAATGATGTCATCCTTCCAGTTGTCTAGGCCAAGAACACTGGTGTCATATTTGACTCTTGTATTTTCCTTCTTCTCTCACGTCAAATCATGCTGATTCTAACTTGAAAATGTTTCCCAAATCAGGCTGCTTCCCACGGCTTCCACTCCCATCACTCTGCTGGAACTACCAGCATCTTTAGCCTGGATACTCAGATCACTTCCTGCTCTTAGACTTCTTAAGAGTCTCCTCTTAACAAATTAGGCAGAGTAAGACTTTTAAAACCTGACTGAAGGCAATTCTGTACCATTTACTTAGGCGATATGTTTACTATTGGTCTTTTCCCACTGGAATGTAAGCTTCAGGAGAGGAGGGAACATGGTCTTTTTCCCTGATGTCTCAAAGGCACTTGAAGATATGTCTTCATTGGTGGTGCTAGGGCATCCTAGGAGGAGGTCTCCTCCCAGAGCCCCTGGTGTAAGTGGGCACATGTATCTTTCTCTTGGTCTTCCCTAATGTCTTATATGCCCTCCCCTCTTCCAGGCAGAGCCCAGAGAAGGGGCGTGGTACATCTGTCTCTTTGGCTGCTGTTCTACCCTCTCCTCTCTATATCCCTCTGGGACCAGAGTAGGGACAGCACTTCTTATTCTTCCTCCCTCCTCTCTTCCAGGACTACCTCTTGAAGTCACAGCATACTCTTCAGCAAGGACCTTTGAGGGTCCAGATGTATTTGAGAACCCAGTCCAGAGGAGGTAGGTGCTGGCCTCAAACTTTCTCTAAGTCACGTTCTCTTTTCCTTAATCCAGCTCTGCAGCTAAATTTTAACAGTGGGTAGAGAGGATTATAAGTGTTTAGGCATATGAACTTTGAGCTGACTGAATATTTACCTGACATGGCTTTGTGTTAAACTGGAAGAGACTTAGCTAATTACAATTTTTCCCTCCAACCCAGTGGGTGCTGTTTTGTGTTGAAACAGAGATTAGAATAGAGCTCTTTTTCTTCCACATCTGAGCCCACTGGGCACATTTGCAGATCCCTATGCACATCTGTAAGGACTCATCTTGGGAGTTTGCAGAAAGACCCTGTAAGTGTTGTAATGTGGACTCAGGAATGGTTGTGAATTTGGGGTTCCTTCAGGTAACTGTAGCCTCTGTGGGACACTTTGGGTTCATACTATACCTCCTTTGAGTAACTAGCATGCATGGTGGAGAGAGAACAGCTTTTGGAGTCAAAGAGCTTCAGTTTTCTTTTTTGTCAACCAGGGATAGTAATTTCTATCACAGTAATTAGGTAACAGAGAGAGAGGGAACTATACAGTACTTGGGGCATCGTAAGCCAACACCCATTGCTATCGAGTCAATCCTGGCTCATACTCAATATGCATTAGCTGCCATCTTTAATATTATCGTTAATAAACTTCTGAGCTTCTTGCAGTCTTGTTCAAATTAGAGTGACAATCATATCACACTCCCTTTACCTATCTCTGGCCACATGAAGCTTTTAGATAGCTGACAATCTTGGAAAGGCCAAAACGGACTTCAGGTATATTTTCAACTTGTTCAAAACAGTTTAAGTTGGGGTTTTTAGTTACTTGCCCCAAAGTAACTTGTGACGTGGCTGGGTGGAGTTGGACAGCCCACTTTCTGGTCAGTAACCAAGTGCAAACTGTTTGTTCCACTCAGAGACTTTATTGTTGTTAGGTGCTGCTGAGTTAGCTCCGACTCATAGTGACATAATGTACAACACAACAAAACACTACCCAGTCCTGCACCATCCTCACAATCATTGCCACACTTGAACCCATAGTTGCAGCCACTGTGTCAATTTATCTCATTGAAGGTCTTCCCCTTTTTTGCTGTCCCTCTATTTTACCAAGAATGATATCCTTCTCCAGGGACTGGTCCCTTCTAGCAGCATAACCAAAGTAGGTGAGAGGAAGTGAGGCCATTTTTGCTTCTAAGAAGCATGCTGGCTGCACTTCTTCCAGGACAGACCACATGAAATTGTATGCAGACTTTTGTGTAATGCGGTTGGAGTTGCCATCCCATCATCAAAAGCACCTCTGACCCCCAACAGGCTACCTCACTGAGCAGCTATACAGTCATCCAGTTCACTTGATCATTGACACCAGGAGCTGTGATCGCCTTTCAGGGCCAAGCCTAACAAATGACAAAAACAACAACAACAAACTGAAATCCATTGTTGTTGAGTCTATTCTAACTCAAAGTAACCCCATAGGACAGAGTAAAACTGCCCCATAAGGTCTCTAAGGCTGTAAATCTTTATGGAAGCAGATTGTTGCACTTTTTAAAAAAATTAATATTATCATTAATAGACTTCCTAGCTTCCTGTTAGGAGCTCTGGTGGTGTAGTGCCTAAGGCATTTGACTGCTAACCAGAAGGCTGGCAGTTTAAACCCACCAGCCACTCCTTGGAAGGAAGGTTGGACAATCTACTTTCGTAGTGATACCATCTCGGAAACCCAAAAGGGGTCGCTATGAGTTGGATCCGACTCAACAGCAGTGTTTGTTTGGTTGGTTTTAGCTTCCTATTTAAAAAAAAAAAAGGGAAAGTTACTGAGAAGCTAGTAATGCTGTGCAAATATAGGGCTAGAGGCCAAACTAGAGAAAGATCCTGGTATTGGCAGAGAGATATTGAGGGGCTGGGAGCTTAAAGTCTAAAATCTAAAGAGAAAGATTGGGCTCAACAGTGGTCACTCTTTTAGCCTCTGCCTGGTATCTGCTTCAGTTCATTCCAGGTGGGAAAACATGGAAGAGTGGGGAGATAATAAGCTTCCCAGCAAAGTCAGCTTCAGCCTTGGTGATCTCACCACCTACCCACGTTTAAGGAGTTCCAGGTTAAGACTAAAAACACCTGGCAACAGAGCATCATTCAGGAGAGAGGAACTTATGCCAGGTCCTCAGAGGACTGCTATCGCGGCTCGGAGAGGTCCAGGGCTTCTGCTGAGCATCTCTGCCCAAGAGGAGTCACGTGGTCAGTCTGGCCGCCTTGATTCCACCTCCAGAAGGAGCTACAGCCTGAGGGAGCTGAGAAGGTTCATGTTAACAGGTGAGCACTTAACCACTGCACCACTGGAAATAAGGGAAGCAGGCTAGGGGTAGAGCAAAAGGTGGTGACGGAAATATTTGGGAACTGGAGAACTCATAATCACCTAAGGGTGGAGTTGCACCAAGGACTGAGCTCTAAGCCAAACAGATATCCTATGTGGATGGAAAAAATCTGGGTTATTACACCTGATCACTTAAAGCACTGTTTAGGCAAACCAAATCCTAAAAGTGATCAATCTGAACCTTTGGCTTTACAATTTTTACTCATAGGTGTAGACACTTTCAAAGGAGACTTTGGAGCCAGGAAAGAACTCCCAAAGTGAAAGTCAGAGATGTTGCTGTTGTTAGGTGACATTGAGTCAGCTCTGACTTTCAGAGACTGTTATGTACAACAAACAGAATGAAACACTGCCCTGTCCTTTGCCAGCCTCACAGTCCTTGATATACCTGAGCCCATTTTTTTGTTTTTAAATTGTGATTTGGGTGAAAATTTACAGAGAAAATTCACTTTCCATACAGCAGTTCACATACATTTTGTCTCATGTCATTGACCACAGTTTACCACAATGCAACAGCTCCCCTCCCACTTCCTCCCCAGAGTTACCTCTTCCCTGTGTCCATCCCTCCATGCACCCCTGCCCCCTGAGCTGTCTCCCTGTACACAAACAGCTCTTCTTTCTCCCATGATTATTCTCTCCAAGGAGTGTATCTACCTCAGGTAAATGTTCAACTCACATGCCTGTCTTTTGTTTGGCTGGAAGCCACAGATGTGGGTTCACTTCCAGACCTGAAGGACAGCTAGGGGCCACAGTGTCAGGGGTTCCACCAGCTGAGCCCATTGTTGCAGCCACTGTGTAAATCTATCATCTCATTGAGGGCCTTCCCCTTCTTTCGTCAATCCTCCACCCTACGAAGCATGACATCCTTCTCCAGGGAATGGTCTCTTCTGACAACATGACCAAAGTAGGTGAGAGGAAGTCTGGCCATTCTTGCCTCCAAGGAGCATTCCATTTGCGCTTCTTCCAGGACAGATCTGTTAGTTCTTCTGGCAGTCTATGGGACTTTCGGTATTCTTCGCCAGCACCACAACTCAAAAGCATCAACTCTTCTTCAGTCTTTCTTATTCATTGTCTAGCTCCCACATGCATACGAGGTGATTGAAAATACCATGGTTTGGGTCAGGCACACCCTAATCTTCAGAGACATCTTTACTCTTCAGCACTGTAAAGAGGTTTTTTGCAGCAGATTTGCCCAGTGAAATATGTCTGATTTTTTAACTGCTGCTTCCATTGGTGTTAATTGTGGAACCAAGCAGCATGAAACCTTTTGACAACTTCAATCTTTTCTCCATTTATCATAATGCTGCTTGTTGGTCCAGTTGTGAGGATTTTTGTTTTCTTTATGTTGAGCTATAATCCATACTGTTGACTGTAGACTTTAATTTTCATTGGTAAGTGCTTCAAGTCATCTTCATTTTCAGCAAGCAAGATTGTGTCATCTGCATAATGCAGATTGTTTATGAGTTTTCTTCCAATCTTGATAACATGTTCTTTTTCATATAGTCTAACTGAAGTCACAAGTAGTGGCCTTACTAACTAATCATTATGTAATCTCCTTATCTTAATCTTTTCATATTCTAGCATCTAGCATGCTGTTTGACTTAGAGTATATATGCTCACAAATATTTTCTAAATGAATGAATAAATGAGTGTGAATCCAGAATTCAAAAGATAAGGGTTGGCTTTTATTCATCATCCCCAGTGCTGCTTTTAATTGGTTGGCTTCATTTTAGGAAGCTCACAAAATAACAGTGGCAATAATAACTCCTTATATTTGTATGGTATTTTTACAGTTTATAAAGGTCTTCTGTGTTGAGTGTCTCTATCAGGAGGGATGGTGGTTCTTACAAGAAGTATTGGCAGACATTTTGTAATCACAAAGGGAAGAAGTATTACGATGGAGAATTTGCTGAGGAGTGGTGTTTTGGTTATCTAATGTTGCTCTGACAGGAATATACCACAAATGGGATGGCTTAAAGAAACAGGAGTTTATTCCCTTACAGTTTGGAGGCTTTAAGTCTGATTTCAAAATGCCAGGCTCTAGGGGCTGGGTGAAAGCCCTTCAACCTTGGGCTTCTGTTCTGCCTCCTGCTCCTGGTCCACTGAAGCTGGAGGCTTTTCTACACTCAGGTGCTGGCTGCTGAGGCTGACAAGCCCAAGGTTGACAAGTAAAAAGACACAGTCCCAATGTTACCAAACCACATGGCAGGCCATTAATTCAAGTCCAGTGAAAGTCCCAAGGTTGGCAGAGCATGGCAGGTTGCTGAACAATGACACGGCTACATGCAGGGTTCAAATGTGCTATAAGCTAGACCATTCCCCAAGGCTTTTTCTTATATACAGGAAGCAGACCAGATCCCTAAGGCAGCTAGCTACACAGCAGCTCCAGTAGATTCCACCATGGAGTTGATTCCCAGTCTCATCATGGGGAATACTACATCCAGCTGCCCAGCCACTCAACCAGGCCCAGCCAAGTTGACACACAAACTTAACTACCACAAGTGGAGAGGTGGCAAGACCTTGGTCCCTAATGACATCATAATAATGGAGTATATTATTGCATATAACTTTGCTTATCTGTGGACTTGGGTATATTTCTTTCTTATTTAGAGCAGTTTGAGTTGGGTTTTCAGTTACTTCCAGATGAAGCTCTTTGAAGTGATGCAACTATCACATCAAATTGCCCTAGGGAAAACGTTGTCTGGGGTGATGTCCTAGAAGAAGCAGGCAATGGAGGCTTCACAGGCAAAAAGTTAGACTATCTTTAGAACACCCAGTATTAGATAGAAATGGCATAAAATTGAGTATCTTCTGACTCCAACCTAGTGCTGTTTGTAATATCACCACCCAAACCCAGTTGCCATTGAGTTGCTTTCTACTCATGGAGACCTGTATCAGGGTAAGACTGTACTCCATAGAGTTTTCAATGGGTGATTGTCTTAGTTCTCTAGTGCTGCTATAATAGACATGCCACAAGTTGATGGCATTAACAAGCAGCAATTTATTCTCTTACAGTTTAGGAGGCTAGAAGTCCAAATTCAGAGTGTCTAGGGGTAAGACTAGGCTAGAAGTCTGAGTGCAGAGTGTCGGCTAGGTGGAGGCCCCTTCATCTTGGGCTTCAGCTCTGCCTGTTGTTCTAGGCCCACTGGAAAAAGGTGGAGCCTTCTCCTGACACAAACAACCACAGGGACCAGTGAATCCAAGATCAGCAGGTCACATGGCAGGTCACTTGTTCCAGACCAGAAACTGGAGATGATGATGGACCCAATGCAGGATCCCAACGTGAGAAAAGAGCTAGGGACCTTTCCCAAAGTTTCTCCATATATACTGGAAGCAGGCCTCACCCTGAAGTCAACTCCCCTTCAACTAATTAGCTGCTCACAGCAGATTCCACCGTGGAGGTGATTACACAGCATTGAATCTTGTCATGAGGAATAACTACATCCAACTGTCAAGACACCCAAAATCACGGCTTAGCCAAGTTGACACACACCCTAACTACACAGTGAGGTTTCAAGGGTAGATCACTAGGCCTTTCTTCCGAGGTGCCTCTGGGTGGGTTCTAGTTGCCCACCTTTCAGTTAGTCACTGAGTATGTTAACCATTTGCACCACCCAGGGATCCCCACTGCACTCACAATCGTCCTTATCACGTTCTGCTTTTCCTCATAGCACTTATTTTATGATACAATTATTTATTCTCTTACATTTATTGTTTATTGTCTGTCTTCCTCTCCCACTAGAATGTCAGCTCCATGAGGGGAAGATTTTTGCAGTGCTGTGGAGCGATCTATAGCTCTGGTGGTGTAGTGCCTAAGGCATTCGACTGCTAACCAGAAGGCTGGTGGTTCAAACCCACCAGCCACTCCTGGGAAGGAAGATTGGGCAATCTACTTCTGTAGTGATACCACCTTGAAAACCCAAGGAGGGGTCGCTATGAGTCAGATTTGACTCCACAGCAGTGAGTTTGGTTTGGTTTTTGTGGAGCAATGCCTGCCCCACCTAGGAACTCCTACTATCACAGAGATGGGCAAGCTTTTCTGTAAAGTAAAAGGTAGTAAACATTTTAGGTTTTGGGGACCATAGATTTCTGTCACAACTGCTTACCTTGCCTGATGTAGCAAAAGCAGCCATGGACAATATGTAAAAGGATGGGCTTGACATGGTTTGCTGACCCCTGCACTATGCCATACATCACCTCTTCTTATGGTACAGGTGAAACAGGAATTCCAGTTCCAAATCTCTCTGCTTTCATTGGCCTGCTCTTCAATAATAATTGTGAAGGGGATATTCATGAATTAGAAGACATTAGACTGAATCAGACTATTAGACCTTAGATTCTTTTCCTTTTTTTTTTTTTTTTTAACTCTCTCTCTCTTTTTAAATTTTTATTATGATTTAGGTGAAAGTTTACAGAGCAAATTCATTTTCCATACAGTAGTTCATACACATTTTGTTCCATGACATCGACTACAGTTTCCCAGAATTTAACAGCTCTCTTCCCACTTCCTCCCCATAGTTACCTCTTCCCTGTCCTTCCCTCCCATGCACTGCCATCCTTGGAGCTATCTCCCTGTGGAAAGACTGCCCTTCTGTTCCCCCACCTTTGATCACTCCAAGGAATGTATCTACCTGATGTAAATGTTCACCCTATATGCCTGTCTATTGCTTAACTGGAAGCCACAGGATTGAGTTCAGTTTCAGGCCTGATGGGAAACAAGATGGCATAGTCTCAGGGGTCTCATCAGGCTCTATCAGACCAGCAAACCTTTTTTTTTTATTTTAATGATTTTGTCTTTTGTTCCACATTGTTCTCCCACTCTATCCAGGATTTCCTGCACTAATTCTCCTCTGAGTGTTTGACAATGGTAGCCAGGCACCATCTAGTTCTGTAGACTTTAGGTTCTTGTCTTGCATTTCCAACAGTCTGTCTTTGTAATCTTGGAATGAGGAGGCTGTCCTTTGGACAAGCCTAGTGGTCATGTCTTCCCTGTTCCTCTTCTTGCTAGCATCTTTGGGTTTCAAAACAAACCACTGCAGCCTCTTCTGAGGTCTAATAATTTGTATAAATGTCAGTAGGCTTCCAGGGAAACAACCCCTGGCTTGACAACAAGGTGTTTGACCTCCCGTCTCTTAGGGTAGTTTGTATAGTGGGTGACATAGAGCCTAGTTATATAACCCCTGAGGTTTTAAAAAAAGCTGATTCAGGGACCTTGGGGTCCCTCACCTATTGTGGGAAGCATATGTAGCAGAAGTTCTCAGCCCATCTAATTAAGTCAACCTGGCTAGATGGGACTGGCAGAACGTAGGCCCATTTTGTTTCCCTCATCTACAATACCAGGTGGGGCCATGAATGAAAGAGTTGTCTATCTTCACCAGGACAGTTTCTAGAAGACAGGGTGACCAACAAGTCATGTAACCGTGCCCTTGGGTTCCCTCCTCGGTAGCACAAAGTGAGATGCATGTAGAAATCTTCCATCTCCACTGGGACAGCTTTGAGACATGGGGAACTGCTTGCCTGTAATATGCTGTCTGCTTCTTCTTTGTATATTATAAAAACTATTTTCCATGTGTTAATCTGTGTTCACGTTGTGATTGGAAGAACTTGATATTCATGGAGAAGTCACAGTTAGTGATTGGTCTCATTTTTCTAATGGCTCCTGGCTATTTAGAAATCTGGGACCACTTGTGAGTACTTCACAGATTTGGTTTGGTGTCCTGTGGTAGGATAGATTTTTGACTTCTGAGGGCCTCACTTTTTTCACCTGAAAATTAAGTGAGTTGGAAAGGAAGATCTCAAAGTTTCATTCCAATTTTTATTCTTGGCTAGCAAAGTCAATACACGGAAGGAGGAGGAGTGAATGGGGAAATGTGAACTGAATGATAACAGTTTGATTCTTGGAGTGGATAATTAATTTATAGGTGTTTATCACATGATTGACCAAAAAATGAATGATGGTTAAAAAATAACTAACTAAATGGAGGCCACTCATGGACCAATGATGCTGGCATCTTGTGAGCCAAAGGTTATCATCAGTCTAATTCTGTGCACATGTTGTTGTTGGGTACTGTTGGGTACATTTCAACTCATATCAACCCCATGTGACAGAGTTGAACAGTCCCATAGGATTTTCTTGGCTGTAATCTTTTCACAAGCCGATTGACAGGTCTTACTCTAGCAGAGCTGCTAGGTTAGTCAGAGCTGCTGAGTAGGTTTGAACCATCAAATTTTGGTTAGCAGCTGAGCCCTTGATCATTTGTGGCACAATTTCTCTTTGGTGGTGGAACTAAGGTGATGATAATGGGGATGGAGAGGAGTCAGAAGAGATAATCAATGTTATGGATTGAATTGTGCCCTTTTCAAAATATGTGTTGGGATCCTAACTCCTATACCTGAGGATGTAATCCCTTTTGGGAATAAGACTTTCTTTGTTATGTTAATGAGGCCAGATCAGTGTAGGGCATGTCGTAAACATAATCTCTTCTGAGTTATAAAAAGAGCAAATTAGAACAAAGTGAAGAACAAATGGGGAAAGACAAATGCCATGTGAGATCACCAAGGACCCAAAGAATCCTAAGACTACTGTAGCTGAAAGAGACAAACATCATCTCCTACAAATGAAAGAGAGAGAGTCTTCTTTATAACCAACACCCTGAATTTGGAATTCTAGCTCCCTGAAGTGTGACAAAGTAAATTTTGTTCTTTAAAGTCTCCCACATGTGGTATTTCTGTCACAGCAACACTAGGAACTAAAACAATTTGATTGATTGATGATTGGATGTGGGGAAAGAGATGACAAATCAAAGAGGACCCTCATTTTTGGGGACTGAGTAACTGAATCCAAAAAATCGACGAAACTCACTGCCATTGAGTTGATTCTGACCTGTAGCAACCCCTAGTGGGTTTCCAAGGCTGTAAATCTTTACAGAAGTAGACTGCCTCATCTTCCTCTGTAGAGCAGCTAGTTGGTTTGAACCACCTACCTTCTGGTTAGCAGCTAAATGTCTTACCCATTACACTATCATGTTGTTGTTGTTGTTGTTATTTGCCATCGAGTCGGCCCCGACTCATAG
>NW_006921849.1:2115235-2120297 GCF_000298275.1 Orycteropus afer afer | reverse complement strand
CAACCTTCCTTCCGAGGAGTGGCTGGTGGGTTTGAACCGCCAGCCGTCTGGTTAGCAGGCAAGTGTCTTAGCCACTATGCTACCAGAGCTCCTTTACACTAGGGTAGGGTAATTTGCTGAGATGGGAAACAGGAAGAGGAACAGGTTTGGGAGAAAAGATGGTCCTTTGAAGTGGAGGAGCTAGTGACGGTGACTTGTCTGAGTGGAGATGTCCATTGGGTAGTTGGATATATGAGTTTGAAGCTTAGAAGAAGAGTGTGAGTTGGAACTATAGATGGTAATTAACACCATAAGAAGGAAAGACATGTAGGTTGAACATCCTGAGTGAGAAGAGATGAGAAGTCTGAGGATATCAATGTCTAAACAAAGAGTAAAACAAAATCAGAAGAAGAGAAAGCCAGAAGAGTGTGGTGTCATAGGTGCCAAGGAAGGAAAGGATTTTAAGAAGACAATTTTCAACAGTGACTATGCTGGCAAGAAGTCAAGCAAGATCAGGAATTAAAAGTGTCTCAAACTCAGTGACACATAGATCATTGGTGATTGGGGCAAGAGCAGTTTCAGCAGAGTGTTTGGGCAGTGGTCTCTATTCTAGGCTGGATTCTCGAAAATTAAAGAGAGAGAAAAATCAGTTATGTTAGTTCAAGGGAAGTAGTAGTAGAGTGAAACATTATGAAAAACTTAGTGTATGTTAAAAGACAAGAGGCAATAATTCAGTTCAAATAAATGAAAAAAAGTGATTTTGTTCATTGATTGTATTCTTTATTAAATTCTCTGTTAACTGTTGAACTATGAAAAATCTACAAGAAGGGTCAGAAGAGGGATATACATTTATTATTAACAAATGAAAGGATGAAAGAAAAAATAATGAACTTGAATAATCTTCTATATAAGACTGTAAACTTCATAGAATACAGAGAATGATGTTGTTAAATGGGCAAAAGGCAAGCTTTTGAATATAGGCTTAAAAATTCAGGATGTATCACAGGAATATTTGTTTAAACCAAAGAGAGGGGATAAAATGAAATGTGATTTGTTAACATGACTTTTACTAAAACAAATTAGTCTCAGAAGAAGTGCAACTGAAAAGGTCCTTAAGAGTGAGGATAGCGAGACTTTGTTTTGCTTACTTTGGACCTCTACTCAGGTAAGACAAATTGTTAGAAAAAGGCCATTATGTTTGGTGAAGTAGAGGGTCAGTGAAAATGAGAGAAACCCTTAAACTCAAACATATCAAAAATCATGGAGATGTTACAGGACTGGACAGCACTTTGTTCTATTTACATGAAGTCTCTGTGAGTGGGAACTGACTTGACAGCAATCAACAAAAACAAATCTTCATGTTTGGTAAAGTAGAGGGTCAGAGAAAATGAAGAAAACCCTCAATGAGTGACACAATAACCACAACAATAGACTCAAACATACCAATGACCATCAGGACAGCACAGGACTGGGCAACGTTTTGTTCTGTTCTGTGGTTGTTGGGTGCTGTCAAGTCGATTCTGAGTCATAAGGTCAACATGAGTCAGAGACAACTCAATGACAACTAAGAAAAGAACATCTTCATTTTAAGATCTAAATGATATACAAGAATATTATTTATGTATCATTTCCAAAGTGGAGAATGTCAAGATTTGTTACGTTCAGGTTAATGAAATAGATGTATCTCTGAAAAGTTCATAAAATGAAAATTTTTTATATTGAATTCCACCTTTCTATATTTTCCATTAGACTCTAGAATGTCAAAAATTCATGAAAAAATAACAATTTTCCAAAAGCAGTCTTAGATGTGGGGATACAACAGCAAACAAGATGAGTAGAACTTACCTTCTAATAGCATCACACCTGGTTCATCCAATTTATGCTGTTGTTGTCAGATGCTGTCGGGTCAGTTCTACTCATAGTGACCCTACATACAACAGAATGAACCACTGCCTGATCTTGTGTTATTCTCACAATTGATGTTATGTTTGAGCCCATTGTGGCAGCCACTGTGTCAATCTATCTCATTGAGGGTCTTCCTTTTTGCTGATCTTCCACCTTACCAGGCATAATGTCCTCCTCCAGGGACTGGTCCCTCTTGATAACATGAAGAAAGTATGAGAGATGAAGCCTGCCCATCCTCGCTTCTAAGGAGCATTGCGGCTGTGCTCCTTCCAAGACAGGTTCTTCTGGCAGTCCATGGTGTATTCAATACTCTTTGTCAACATGATGATTGAAAAGCATCAATTCTTCTTTGGTCTTCCTTATCCATTGCTCAGCTTTCACATCCATATCAGGCAATTGAAAATACCATGGCTTGGGTCAGGCACAACTTAGTCTTCAAAGTGACATATTTGCTCTTTAACAGTCTAAAGAGGTTTTTTTTTTTTGGGGGGCAGATTTGCCCAGTGCAAATAATCTTTTGATTTCTTGACTGCTTTTTCCATGGATGTTGACTGTGGATCCAAGTAAAATAAAATCCTTGACAACTACAATCTTCTCTCTATTTATCATGATGTTGTTTACTGGTCCAGTTTTGAGGATTTTTCTTTTCTTTATGTTGAGATGTAATCCACAGTGAAACTTTCCACCATGAGTGACCTTGTTGGTATTCAAAATACCAGTGATATAGCTTCCAGCATCACAGCAACATGTGAGCAACCACATTGTGACAAACTGAGAGAGGAGTGGTTGCATCGAATTCATATTGGGTGCCTACTCTGTGCCAGACCCTAGAAGTTAGAAGTGAAAAAGTTAGGCACTGTACCTGCCTTCTTGACACTACAGATTAATGAGAATAGTAAAACCAGTTGCTGAGGAACTGATTCTGACTCATGGCATTACCATGTGTATCAGAGTAGAACTGTCTCTATAGCAGTTTTCTAGAAATAAATCACCAGGTTTTTCTTATGAGGTGGCTGCCTGTGGGTGAAATTGAACCACCCACCTTTGGATTTACAGATGAGCCATTTTAACCGTTTGTACCACCCAGGGACTAAGGGAATAGTAATAACCATTAATTATACAGTCTACTTACTATGTTTCAGGAATTATGTCAAATAAATTACTTATAATGTTGCCCACAACACTCCAGTGTTGATTTTACTTGACAGCTGAAAGATACCAAGACTCAGAAATGGTTTAACAACTTGGCCAAAGTCATATAACTAACAAGTGTCAGACCTGAGGTTTGAACCTGGATCTCATTGACTCAAAATGTATGTTCTTATCTGCTCTGCTGGACCACTTCCTCCCATGGAAACTGTTAATGGGAAACAGTAAGAAGAGTGAAGAACAATGGTGGCTGATATAATTGTTGAAGATTGTTGTTGTTAAGTGCTGTCGAGTCGTTTCTGACTCAGCGACCCCATGCACAGCAGAATGAAACACTGCCCGATCCTGCGCCAGCCCCACAATCCCTGCTATACTTGAGCCCATCATCGCAGCCACCGTGTCAATCCATCTCGTTGAAGGCCTCCCCCTCTTTCGTCGACCCTCCACCCTACCAAGCATGACATCCTTCTCCAGGGAATGGTCCCTTCTTACAACATGACCAAAATAAGTTAAGATACAATTCAATAAATTCATGGGGAAAGAACTAAGGAAAGGCAAAGAATTCCTCTTTGGAGTCTAATATTTATTGACCATCTAATTGCTTCAAGGTGACTTACATAAAAGAGCTTGTTAAAGTATCTCAATAGGCCTTTGAATTAGGTAATCTCATTTTACAGATGTAGAATTGATTTTTTTTTTTCCAGTTAGGAATGTTTTTAACTACACAAAATGGAAAAACTAACTACAGTGCATGAAACCTCTATGAAATAAGGGTTTCATTTTCCAAATAAGAAGTTTGGTATGGATTCAGGAGTTCAACAACATCAGGAATGACATCTGTGCAATTCTTTTGGCTTTTTACTCACGGCGGCAATATGGCTGCCACAACTTCAGCTATCATATCTCCATTTAAGGCAGGAGGAAGGAGAAAGGGGTTGCACTGGATTCTTTTTTCTTATTTTAACTGGGAAAGTAAAACATTCACCATAAATCCCTTCTAGCCTTACCAGGCTTCTGTTTGTTGCTGTTGGTATTGGCTGCTGTTGAGTAGGCTCTGACTTACAGCTACTTTATGTTCAATATGACAAAACGTTGCCAGGTCTGTGCCATCTTCATGATTGAGAATTTTATTTACACACCCGAAAATTGTTACATGGCTATATCAAGCTGCAAGGGAAGTTAGGAAAGTGAGTATTTAGCTTTCCAACTTCTACCAGTGAACTTTGGCAAGGGAGACAAGAGATGAAAATAGATACTGGATTAGCCAACATAGACTGTCTCCAAGCATATGTCAGAGAAGTTCAGTAACTGTGTAACATCAAAGAGCCATTTAAACTCGTGTCTTCTGATTCCAAAGGTTATGTTTTCCACTAAGTCAGTGATCTTGGCAAGACTGTCCATGTCAACCATTTGTGGGGATATTAAGGTACAAAACAAGGCCTGAAACCAATTCAGTCCATAGCATTGGAGTCACAGTTACAGGATTCTCTATGCAGGTGTCATGAGAGCAGTTGAAATGGTGCAAATCGTTAATGTGCTTGGCTACTCCCAGAGGTTTCTTGGAAGAAAGGCCACATATTTGCTTCCAAAAGACAACAGCCTTCTAAAATAAAAATATGTCATGATCCAACAATCCCACTCCTGGGTAAGGATCCGAGAGGTATGAGATCAGTGACACAAATAGACACACACACACCCATGTTCATTGTAGCAGCATTCACAACAGCGAAAAGATAGAAACAGCTTTTGTCCGTCAAAGGATGAATGATCAACAAGTGGTGGTATGTGCATACAATAGAATTCTACACAAACATAATAAATAATGAGTCTGTGAAACATATTACATGTATCAATCTAGAGGACATTATACTGGGTGAAGTCAGTTAACCATCAAAGAACAAACATTGCATGATCCTACTACTATAAAAAAATCAAGTTAGGACCGTAGTCATGTGGGACAACTTATTCCAGTGGTATAAAGTAGTTCGTAAACATAACTTTGTACAGTCTAGTTTGGTGAGTAGCATCC
>NW_006921849.1:2108890-2110545 GCF_000298275.1 Orycteropus afer afer | reverse complement strand
TACGTAATTAGAATATTAGATATTAGGATCAAATTGTTTATGTGTTTCTAAATCTTTATAAATATTACTACTATCTCATGTATAAAATTAATTCAACTTCAGAATCATTTCAAATATTTTACCTCAACTCTGGTGGTGCAATGTGTAAGGCATTTGACTACTAACCAGAAGGTGGGAGGTTCAAACCCACCAGCCACTCCTCAGAAGGAAGACGGGGAAATCTACTTCTGCAAGTATTTACCACCTCAGAAACCCAGTGGGGGTCACCATGAGTTGGCATTGACTCAGTGGCAGTGGGTTTGGTTTGGTTTTGGTACAGCCCCTGGGAAGGAGCTTTGGAGGTGTCTGGTTAAAGCATTTGGCTGCTAATCCAAGGGTTGGTCATTCGAACCCACCAGCCACTCCATGAAAGAGAGATGAGGCAGTCTGCTTCTGTAAAGATTTACAGCCTTGGAAACCCAGTGGGGGTTCCTATGAGTCAAATTGACTTGTTGGCAGTGTGTTTGGTTTGGTTTTGGTACAGCCCCTGGGAAGGAGTTTGGAGGTGTCTGGTTAAAGCATTTGGCTGCTAATCCAAGGGTTGGTCATTCGAACCCACCAGCCACTCCATGAAAGAGAAATGAGGCAGTCTGCTTCTGTAAAGATTTACAGCCTTGGAAACCCAGTGGGAGTTCCTATGAGTCAAATTGACTTGTTGGCAGTGTGTTTGGTCTGGCTAGGATGGTTCCTCGATGGTGCAAATAGCTAATGTGCTTGGCTACCAACCAAAAGATTGGAGGCTCGAGTCTGCCCAGAGGCACCTCGGAAGGACATTCTGGCAAACTGCTTCCAAAACCCAGCCAGGGAAAACCGTCCAGAGCCCAGTTCTATCATGATGCACGTGGGGTTGCATGAGTTAGAATCAATGTGATGGCGACTGATTATATCTATATGTGAGTTAAGATCCCTGGGTGGTTCAAACGGTTTGCTCTCAACCACTAACCTGAAGGTTGGCAGTTCAAACCTACTCAGTAGTTCTGCAGAAGAAAGACCTGGTGCTCTGTTTCTGTAAAGATCACAGCCAAGAAAACCCTCTGGGCTGAGTTCTAGTCTGTAACGCATGAGGCTGCCATGGGTTGGAATTGGCTTGATGGCAACAGGCTTGGTTTTTCAGTCTATACATGAGTTAAGGTAAATGTAAGCAAAAATAAGAGGGCCTTTAATTTCTCAGGTTTGCTCAAAAGACCCAATAAAAACGCTCTGCACACTTGCCTTCCCTGCATGACAAGCAAACTCCCTTTCACAGATGTTGAATTTGATCAGAACGTGGATAGGATATGAGGTCTGATCCCTTGTTTGATAGAGAAGGAAACTGAGGCCAAGTGACCTGTTCAAAGCTACTTGGTTGGTGACAAAGGCAAGGGAGGCCCCTGGGCATCGTGACTCTCACCTCAAGACTCCTGCCAATATGTACAGCTGTTCAAAGTCCATTAGCATAAGAGGCAGAGCCATAATAAACTATCAAGTGAATAACACTGAAAAGAAAGGTGACCATAGGGACCTTTAACAAGTATTCCTTTGTTTCCAACAACAATCTATATCTGGAAAACCATTGTTTATCAATGTCGAGCTCTGGTAGTATAGTGCCTAAGGCAGTTGACTGCTAACCAGAAGGC
>NW_006921849.1:2107235-2108169 GCF_000298275.1 Orycteropus afer afer | reverse complement strand
GTGGAGTAGTGCCTAAAGCATGTGACTGGTAACCAGAAGGTTGGCAGTTCAAACCTACCAGCCATCCTGCAGAAGGAAGACTGAGAAATCTACTTATGTAAAGGTTTACGCCCTCGGAAACCCAAAGGGGGTCACTGTGAGTTTGAATTGACTCTATGACAGTGATTTTTGTTTTTGTTTTTTTGGTGCTTCCTTTGTAAATTGTGAAAGATTTTTCCCCCCTCTAAATAGGGAATAACAGAATGCCAAAGGTAGCCTGTACACTGAGATGTCTGCAAAACAACTTCAGGATGATTCTGACTAGATGGCACATTAACAAGGACTATGTTCCCCTTATGTCAACAGCATAAACAGTGACTATACACATGGACCTCACCAGATGGAGTATACAGGAATCAAATCGACTACATCTGTGGAAAGAGATGATGGAGAAGCTCAATGCCATTGGTTAGAGCAAGGCCAGGGACCAACTGTGGAACCGATCATCAGTTGTTCATATGCAAGTTCAAACTGAGATGAAAAAAATTAAAACAAGTCCACAACAGGCAAAATACAACCTTGAGTATATTCCACCTGAATTGAGAGATCATATCAAGAATAGATCTGACACACTGAACACTAAGACACTAATGACTGAAGACCAGAGAATTTGTGGGATGACACCAAGGACATCATACAGGAAGAAAGCAAAAGTTCATTAAAAAGGCAAGAGTGATAGAAAAGACCAGAATGGATGTCAGAAAAGACTCTGATTTTCTTTTGAAAGTAGAGTAGCTAAAGCAAAAGGAAGAAATGATGAAAGAGCCAAACAGAAGATTTCAAAGGGCAGCTCAAGAAGACAAAGTAAAGTATTGTAATGAAATGCACAAAAATCTGGTATTGGAAAACCAAAGGGGAAGAACATGCTCAGCATTTCTCAAGCCGAAAGAACTGA
>NW_006921849.1:2104154-2106751 GCF_000298275.1 Orycteropus afer afer | reverse complement strand
TACCTGTGTTTTACTGACTATGCAAAGGCTTTCAACTGTGTGGGTCATAACAAATTATGGATAAGATTGTGAAGCATGGGTTCTGGAACAGTTATCTGTGCTCATGCAGAATCCATACACAGACCAGGAGGCAGTCATTTGAACAGAACAAAGGGACTCTGTGGTTTAAAATCAGGAAAGATTTTAAAGGGTTATGTCCTTTCACTATACTTATTTAATCTGTATGCTGAGCAAATAATTCGAGAAACTGGACTATATGAAGAAGAGCACAGCACAGCCTTTGCTTGCTGAAAATGAGGAGGACTTGAAGCACTTACTGATGAAGATCAAAGAAGAAATAATTCATTCTGGATTATACCTTAACATAAAGGAAACAAAAATCCTCACATCTGGACCAATAAGCAGCATCATGATAAACAGAGAAAAGGCTGAAGTTGTTAAGGATTTCATTTTACTTGGATTCACAAGTAATGCCCATGGAAGCAGCAGTCAAGAAATCAAAAGACACAGTGCACTAAGCAAATCTGCTGCAAAAGACCTGTTTAAAATTTTAAAAAGCAAAAATGTCACTTTGATCACTAAGATGTGCCTGGTCTTTTCAATCATTTCATAAGCATGTGAAAGCTAGACAATGAAGAAGGAAGACAGAACAAAAATTGTTGTCTTTGAATTGTGGTATTGGAAGAGTATTGAATATACTGTGAACTGGGAGAACAACAAGCAAATCTGTCTTGGAAGAAGTACAAGCAGATGCTTCTTAGAAGGAAGGATGGTGAGACTTCAGCTCACACACTTTGGACATGTTATCAGGAGGGATCAGTCCCTGGAGAAGGACATCATGCCTAGTCATGTAGAGGATCAGCAAAAAAGAAGACCCTCAATGAGATGGACTGACACATTGGCTTCAATAATGGGTTCAGACAGCAATGATCGTGAGGATGACTCAGGACCAGGCAGTGTTTTGTTCTGTTGTGCACAGGATTGCTGTCAGTCAGAACTGACTGATGACACCTAACAACAGAAACATCATGTTTGCCGTCTCTCCCTTCTTTCCCACCATTCTGGGAAATGCCACAGCAATGAGCGAGAGGTTGATGGGTCTGAGAAATTGAGGAAGTCTATGAAAAACTTCCAGAGAGAAGAAACAACTGGATAATGATGTGGAGGAGCAAGGGCAGTTGTGGAGGATGGTCAGCAATACAGATGGAGGAGGTTCCTTTGCTGTGTTTGTGTCTCTCTTCTATGTTATCTGCTAATGTAAACCAGAGAGCTGTGGCAGGGGCTCAGCCCTGGCTGGAGACCACAGGGAAATGACGCTCACATTCAGCTAGTGTGGGAAGTGCGTAATAACAGGTGAGGGCAAAATTCCTGTTCATGCCTTTCGATATGTCAAAGATTAGATGATTGGCATTGTGTACCACTGAGTTGGTTTCAGTTTGTAGCAACCTTATGTGACAGTAGAATTGCTCCAAAGGATTTCCCCCCACCCTCCTGTAATCTTTACAGAAGCAGATGCTCAGGTCTTTTTCCAGCACAGTTGCTGGGTGGGTTCGACTCACCAACCTTTTGATTAGTAGCTGAGGGTGTAATTATCTGTGTCACCAGAGCTCCTTGATTAGATGATTAGATTATAAAACTGCAGTGCACAGAGCAGAGGTTCCAGCAGGTTCTTTGAAGGCCAATGTTACCTGGTGGGTGTGGCAGATGGAAGAGAGTGAGAACAGCTTTCATCAACAGCTCAAAGGCTTATGGTCCTCCTGTCTCCTTAAACTCACTAGGAGGGCAACTAAGGTTCTTGAGCCTCTATTCTGAGTACAGATCACATGGGGAGGAGATTCAGACTCCAAGGAGAATATGAGCTGACAGGGGAAAGGGTCATCTGAATGCACAATCAATAGTAAGCAAACAATAATGAAAGAAATAGAAATAACCTATACTGGATGAAGCAGAATGAGTGGAGGAAATTTAAAATAATAAAAAAAATTTAAATAAAAATAATAAATACCCTCAAGAGGTAGTGGAGGGGATTGGTGATTGGACCCAGAACAGCTTCAAGGAAAGCACCTTCCTCTGGGATACAGAGGCTTCAGAGGTAAATAGGACATGCTCTCTTTCTATAAGAACTTACCATCTACTCAGGGAAAACCCTAGGAAACCCCGGGTGGTGCAAGTACTAACCAAAAGGTTGGAGGTTTGAATTCATCCAGTGGTGCCTTAAAAGAAAGTCCTGGTGATCCGAAAAACCAGCCCCTGAAAACCCAATAGGGCAGGATGCTAGTCTGACACATTCGTGCTCAAGTTGGAGTTGATGCTATGGATTTTTTTTTTTTTCTTTAACTACTTTGGCAATTATAAAGAGTAGGAAGTGTGAAATATTTTATGCAAAAAATTTTAGAAATGGTCTTCAAAATCACAAAAAGGAAAGTTGAATTATCTCTGATTGTTGTTGTTGTTATTGTTGTTACATGCCATCGAGTCGGCCCCAACTCATAGAGACATCTCCTGGGGTTTCCGAGATGGTATCACTACAGAAGTAGATTGCCCAATCTTCCTTCCAAGGAGTGGCTGGTGGGTTTAAACCACCAGCGTTCTGGTTA
>NW_006921849.1:2102592-2103104 GCF_000298275.1 Orycteropus afer afer | reverse complement strand
ATGTGGATTTGGTGAAGGAGACTAGAAGAAAATTGTTAGAGAAGACAACTGAGATGAGGAAATTACTGCAGAAAACCAAAGGCAAATTTTTCAAAGCGTGGTGTAAATGGTCAACCATGTCAAACAAGGATGAGAGAGCTTTAGTTCTACTAGGTAACAATCTGTGTCCTCTTGGGTTATCAGGACAGCCTTCTCAGACTGTGATGAATGCTTTACTTCATTAAGAAGAATCAAGCTACAACAAAGATGAACCTTTTGCATATACAGTACTGCATTGTCAGTGAAGGCAAACATGGATATACAGGCAGATAGATGGATGGACAAGCTGAACTATTAGGTATGTCCATGCAGGGGGAGTGTGCCCAAGACCATGTATAGGGTTGGCAGACAATTTTCTACAAGTATATTGCTATGTTCTGTAAGAATCCCCAGGTATATAGCAGAGCTGACAAGGGACAAGGTTGTAGTCGCTTCTTCGGCACAACCAGCTACCCAGAGTAAGTGAGTAATTG
>NW_006921849.1:2092710-2102292 GCF_000298275.1 Orycteropus afer afer | reverse complement strand
AAAAAAAAAAAAAGAGGGGGGAGACCAGGTTTGCTGGTCTGATAGAGCCTGATGGAACCCCTGAGACTATGGCCTCCAGCAGCCCTTCAGGTCTGGAATTGAACCCACTCCTGTGGCTTCCAGCCAAACAAAAGGCAGGCATATGAGCTGAACATTTACATTAGATAGATACTCTCCTTGGAGAGATCAATCATGGGAGAATAGAATAGCTATGTATGCACAGGGAGACAGCTTGGGGGGACAGGAGTGCAGGGAGGGAAGGACACAGGGTAGAGGTAACTATGGGGAGGAGGTGGGAGGGGAGCTGTTGCATTGTGGTAAATTGTAGTCAATGTCATGAGACAAAGTGTATGTGAGATGCTGTATGGGAAGTGAATTTTCTCTGTAAATTTTCACCCAAATCACAACAACAACAACAAAAAGTCAAGCTAAACACAACCACAACTGAAAACCTAAAACCCCAAAACTGAAGCCACCTTATTTAATGGCCCACAAGATGGCACTATGGACCAATAATAATATTCATCTGGCCTTCAGTGAAATACATTTACTTCCAACCTTCTAGTTTTTTTATCTTTTGCTAAATACTGCTGCCTGAACCCCTGCATCATTTGTCTATTAAAAATACTGGCATTTGGAAATAATATTACTAATTCTCATGATTCCTCCTTACTCTGCAGAATATAATCCTCAGTAGACTTAGGAAAACCTTCATTTGAATCCCAGTTCTAATACAAGAAGTTGGGCCCAATTCCAAATTTACTACAAACCTTCATAAAATCGTGTGTAGACACTGCTGGCATTCATTGGTCTTTAGGGAGCTTTGCGATTTGAAAGGACAGGAGGAAAATAAGAGTGAAAAAAGAGAAAAGGGCTTGAAGTTTGATCAGAAAAGCAAAGAACATGAGCTTTAGCCATGATGGGCCTGACGAGGGAATAATACAGCTGAGAAATCCAAGGAGGTGCAGTGTTGCTTTAAGGAACAGTATCTCATTATCCCGAGATGAATATTAGTTTGGACTTTTGCTTAGAAATTTTATTTTTTTTAAAAAAAGTTTGCAGCAATAAGAACAAATGGCTAAAATTAGGCACCAAGAAAAAAAGTTAAAATATATCCTTTGCATAGAAAATTATAATATAATTTCACATTTATATTGCATTAACTGGTTTACAAAATGTTTTTATATCTCCATTATCTTGTATGATTCTCATGAAGACCTTGTGGGAGGCCACTGTAATCAACTTCATTTCTCACACTAGGACTCAGACTCATCAGTTCAGAGACCTGCCTGGGAACACACAGCCACTGAATGGGTGAAATGGCATGAAAATCTGGGTCTTTGTTTTCCTCATCTGTGAAATGGGAAGAGTGAGACCTACAGTTGCAGAGGTGTGTTAAATATAACCCAAATTTAAAGACCCAGTGTTTTGGTTACTTAGTGCTGCTCTGACAAGAGTATACCACAAATGAGATGGCTTTAATAAACAGGAGTTTATTATCTTACAATTTTGGAGGTTAAAAGACCAAGTTGTAGGTGCCAGCCTGCAGGACTCGGTGAAAGCCCCTTGACCTTGGGTTTCAGCTCTGTCTCTTTCTCCCAGCCTGCTGAAGCTGGAGGCATCTCTTCACTCAGGCAGCTGTTGGCTGCTGAGGCTGACAAACCCAAGGCTGACAAGTGAAAAGGCACAGTCCCGGTATTACCAAAACACAGGGTTTAATTCAACTATGTTAAAAGTCCCAAGATCATTAGGCAACATGGCAGGCTGCTGAACAATGATTCAGCTACAAGCAGGGTTCAAGTGTGCCACAAGCTGGAGACCTTCCTCAAATTTGCTTCTTATATACTGGAAGCAGTCCACATCCCTAAACCAGCAATTGAGTTGCTCCAATAGATTTCACCATGGAGTTAATTACCAATCTCATCATGGGGAATAACTACATCTAGCTGCCCAGCCACTCAGCCAGGCCCAGCCAAGCTGACACACAACCTTAACTACCACACCTAGTCAGAAAGTTGTAAATGTGAGCTATTGCTGTGGTTGGTAGGTGCCTTTGAGTCAATTTCAACTCATAGTCATCCTATGTGCAACAGAATGAACCACTGCCTGGTTCTGAACCAGCCTCACAATCACTGCCACTCTTGAGCCCATCATTTCAGCCACTGTGTAAATCAATCTCCTTGAGGGTCTTCCCCTTTATCCCTGACCCTCCACCTTATCAGGCATGATATCCTTCTCCAGGGACTGGTCCCTTCTGATAACGTAACCAAAGTATGAGAGATGAAGTCTGGCCAGTCTTGCGCTGTACTTCTTCCAGAACAGATTTATTTGTTTTGGTAGTACATAAAACCAAAAACAAACTCACTGCTGTGGAGTCAGAACTGACTAATAGTGACCCCTCCTTAGGTTTCTGAGGCAGTATCTCTAAGGAAGTAGATTGCCCAACCTTCCTTCTGAGGAGTGGCTAGTGAGATTGAACCACCAGCCTTCTGGTTAGCAGTCACATGCCTTAGGCCTTATGCCACCATCTTCAATATTCTTCACCAACACCTTAATTAGAATCCATCAATTCTTCTGTAGTCTTCCTTATTCATTGTCCAGCTTTCATAGATCAGTGAGGCTACTGAAAAGACAGTGGCTTAGGTCAGGTACACCTTAGTCTTTAAAGCAACATCTTTGCTCTCTAACACATTAAAGAGGTGTTTTGCAGCAGATTTTCCAAATGCAATGCATTAGTTTGATATCTGGATTGCTACTTCCGTGCACATTGATTGTGGATCCAAGTAAAATGAAATCCTTGACAACTTCAATCTTTTCACCATTTACCATGATGTTGCTTATTGGTCCAATTGTGAAGATTTTTGTTTTCTTTATGTTGGGGTATAATCCATACTGAAGGCTGTGCTCTTTGATCTTCTTTATTAAGTGCTTCAAGTCCTCTTCACTTTCAGCAAAGCAAGGTTGTACTATCTGCATATTGCAGGTTGTTAATGACCCTTCCTCAAATCCTGATGCCATGTTCTTTTTCATTTAGTCCAGCTTCTCATATTATTGAGATTGAATAAATATGGTGAAAAGATACAGCCCTGGAACACACCTCTACTGATTTTGAACCACAGAGTATCCCCTTGTTCTGTTGGAATGACTGCCTCTTGTTCCATGTAGAGTCTTCATGAGCACAATTAAAATTGAAATTCTCGTTCTTTGGAATGTTATCTATAACATGTTATGATACACACAGTTGAAAGCCTTTGCGTAGTGAATAAAACACAGGTAAACATCTTTCTGGTATTCTTTCCTTTCAGACAAGATCCATCTGCCATCAGCAATGATATCCTTTGTTCCATGCCCTCTTCTGAATCCAGCTTGAATTTTTGGAAGTTTCCTATCAAAGTATTGCTGAATTTTCTTTGGCAGAAATTTAGTAACATGTGATACTAATGATATTGTTCAATAATTTTTGCATTCTGTTGCACACCTGTGTTCAGAATGGGCACACATATGGATCTCTTCCATTTGGTCAGCCTTGTAGCATCTTACAAATTTCTTGGCATAAACGAGTGAGTGGTTCCAGCACTGCATCCATTTGTTGAAACATTTCAATGGATATCCTGTCACTTTCTGGAGGCTTTTTTTTTTTTTTTGCCAATTCCTTCAGTGCAGCTTGAACTTCTTTTTTTCAGTACCATCTGTTCTTGATCATATGCTACCTCCTGAAATTGTTGAATGCCAACCAATGCTTTTTTGTACAGTGACTCTGAGTAATTCTTCCATCTTCTTCTTTTTCTTTTTAAGTTGTGATTTGAGTGAAAGTTTACAGAGCAAATTCCACTTAACAATCCATACACATTCTGTTTTCTGAATTTTATTACAATCTCCATACTGTAACAGCTTTCTTCCCACTTCCTTCCTGCAAACCATCCCTTCTCTTCAGCCTTCCTTCCCATCCCCCACTGTCTTCCAAGTTCTATCCCAAGCAAATGCTATCTTCTTTATCTCCTATACCTGATTGTTCTAATGAGTGCACACCTTCTTGATACTACGGTTCACCTTATAGCCTGTCTATCCTTTGCCTGAACTTTGAGTCACAGAGGTTAAATTCAGTTCCTAGGCTGAAGGGTGTTTGAGGGCCATAGTCTTGGAGGTACCACCCATCTTCATCAGAGCAGTAAGCCTGGTCTTTATGATTTTGAGTTTTGCTCTACATACCCCTCCCCCACTTTTTCCAGGACTTTCTATTTGATCCCTCTCAGAGAAGTTGGCAGTGTTAGTCAAGTACCATATAGTTCTTCTGGTCTCAGGATCATGGCGGGTCAAGCTCACATACTCTATTAGTCCTTTGAACTGATTGTTTTTTGCATTTTTGATTTTCTTCATTCTTCTTTGCTCTGGATGGAGAGAGACCAATATTTGCATTTTAGATGTCCACCTACAAGCTTTTAAGATCCCAGTTGCTACTTGCCAAATTAGGTTGCAGAACATCAGCACAAACTGATCAAGGCAGTGGAAGACATAGGGAAGGGCCCAAGAGTTGAAGGCAACAAAGATGAATACTATTCCACACACAATCCTGCAATAATAATAATGACAATAATTTGCAAGTAGATACATAGATACTCAATCTGAACAGGTGTGGAAAGGTTACACCAATGGGACTACACTCATGAATATATATAATTTTGACAGAAGCTATTTCTACCTGTGTATTTATATGTGCCACAAATGTATCCATGAAGGTGGTAGAATATACAGAGAAAAAAATTATGAAAACAATATCTTAGTTATAACCAAACACCTTGAGGTGAGTATGGAGGCTCAAGAACATAGTCTTGGGGGACACTAAGGTCAGCTGGCATAACATGGTTCACAAAGACAATGTTCTACATCCTTCCATATTCTTTTGATGTTCCCTGCATCATTTAATATTTTGCCTATAGCATCCTTCATTATTGCAACTTGAGGCTTGAGTTTATTTTTCAGTTCTTTCAGCCTGAGAAATGATGAATATGTTCTTCCCTTCTGATTTTCTAACTCCAGGTCTTTGTACATTTCATTATAGTACTTCACTTTGTTTTCTTGAGCTGCCCTTTGAAATCTTCAGTTCTTTTACATCATCATTTCTTCCATTTGCTTTAGCTACTTTCTGTTCAAGACCAAGTTGCAGAGTCTCTTCTGACCTCCCTTTTGGTCTTTATCTTTCTTTCCTGTTTTTTTAATGACTGTTTGCTTTCTTCATGTATGATCTTGATGTCATTCCACAATTTGTCTGGTCTGTCACTGGTGTTCAATATGGCAAAACTGTTCTTCAGCTGGTCTCTAAATTCAAGTAGCAGTTCTGGTAGCATAGTGCCTAAGGCACTTGACTACTAAGTATAAGGCTGCTGGCAGCTCAAACCCACCAGACACTCTTCAGAAAGAAGGTTGGGCAATCTACTTCCATAGTGATACTGCCTCGGAAACCCAAGGAGGGGTCACTATGACTCGGGTCTAACTTGACAGCATAAAGCATACTCAAGGTTGTGTTTTTGCTCTTGTGGACTTGTTTTAATTTTCTTCAGTTTCAATTTAAACTTGTATATGAAGAATTGATGGATTGTTCCATAACTGGCTCCTGGCCTTGTTCTGACTGTGATATTGAGCTTCTCTGTCATCTTTTTCCACAGATGTAGTTGATTTGATTCCTGTGTATTCCATCTAGCAAGGTCCATGGCTATAGTCACATTATATATTTTGAAAAAAGGTGTTTGTAGTGAATAAGTCTTTGGTCTTCAAAAATCATATCATGTGATTTCCAGTATCATTTCTTTCACCAAGGCCATATTTTCCAACTACCAAAGCTTCTTCTTTTTTTCCACCTTCTGCATTCCAATCACCAATATCCCAAAAGGTCAAAATGCCCATTTCCAAGGAAATATAGATATGGAGCTTTGGTTGTAAGCCATAAAACCAGTTAACTTACTAACTTAACTTACCTCCTTCACCTTCATATCTGTGAAGAAGGAATTTATTGGAAGGACACAGAATAGCCTCAAAATTGGAGGGAAAGCTGAAGATCGCAGGTTTGGAAGTTCAGGATCCAGGCAAGAGTCTAAATGACTCAGCTTGGGCCACTGAGGTGGTTCAATTATAGATCAACTTGGTGGGCTATAATTCTCATTGGTTTGACTGTCATTATGTATCATCTCCCATTTTGTGATCTGATGTGAGCATCCAATCAGTTGGAAGAAGTGTTTCCTTGAGGGTGTCACCTGTATCCATGATATTAGAGAATATTCCGGCAAGACTCACTTAGTACCTGATCCTGTGATCTTCCTTGGTGTCTGACCCTAGCTCATGAAACATAAGCCCTGTAGCCTACAGATTGTCACAGGACCTGCAGGTCTTGGATCCATCAGTCTCTGGAACCACATGAGCCATCAGAGGCTTCCAGGCTATCATCTGACCCACAGATTTGGGACTTGCCAGCTCCTTTAATTGTGTGAGCCATTTCCTTGAGTAAATCTCTCTCTGGATAATTATATATGTTTCAATAGTTTTACTTCTCTAGAGAACACAGACTAAGACAGCCACATATATACTCCCTTGCTAGTGAGGCAAGAGGCTTTGGTTGATAGTTCCTGCCTGGGGAGGATGAGTTCTCTGAAAACAGGTACTATTCCTGAAGACCACTACCCATCTGTCAATTTGTTGTACTGTGGTGGCTTGTGTGTTGCTATGATGCAAGGAGGGCCGCCCACAGTGGGCAGATTTCAGTGGAGCTTCCAGACTAAGATAGACGAGGAAGCAAGCCATGGTGATCTATTTCAGAAAATTAGCCAATGAAAACCTTATGAATTACAATAGAATACTACCCAATAGAGTAAGATGAGTCCCCTAGTTGGAAGGCACTACCAATAGCCACAATAATGGACTCACATGTAACAATCAAATGTAAACAATCTTGATGACAGCACAGGACTGAGTAATATTTCATTCTGTTGTACATGGGATTGCCAAGAACTGGAGCCAACTTGACAGAAAATAACAGAACATTCTAAAAGAAGAGAAAATAAGAGTTTGGTAGGCAAAGACATGTCCACGTACAGGGAATTTCTAGAGTGAAAGGGACCTTAACATTACGCTCTATAGAGCTAATGATAATGACCTTTGTTTATTGAGTTCTCACATTTATTAACTCACTTAATCCTCATATCCCTAGAAAGGTGTATTACTAGTCTCATTTCAGAGGGGCAGTTCCTGGGTGGCTCAAATGGTTAAGAGCTATACTACTAACAGAAAGATTGGTGGTTCAAAACATCCAGAGTAATCTCAGAAGAAAAGCTAATGATCTGCTTCCAAAAGTTCACAACCTTGAAAACCCAATGAAGTGTGGTTTACTCTAACACACAGGGGGTCACCATGAGTTGGAATCTACTTGACAGTAACTGGTTAGGTTTTATTTCACAAGGAAGAAAACTCACATTTGATCATCCAAGATCACATAGTTAATGAACAGCTGGGTTGAGTTTAAAATGCATGCTCTTAGTAAAGAAAATAACATCTCCTACATTAGAAGATTTGTTGTGATAATCAAATGAATTAATTTTCATTGGAAATATATGCAATTTCTAATGTTTATTTATGTTTGGGCTAGAAAAATGGCAATTTCATATGGCTTTACCTAATATATCGATAGCACTCAGAACAGTGCCTGAGACATAGTCAGTGCCCAACAAATGTTTCTTTTTCTTTTCTTTTTTTTTATCCAACAGGAGATTTTATTTAAAGAGGTGAAAGGGCGCCTGTGCTGAGGCAGGACAGAAGAAGAAGAAGAAGAAGGAGGAGGAGGAGCAGGAGGAGGAGAGGAAGAGGAAGAAGAGGAAGAAGAGGAAGAATGCGAGCAGGGAAGAGGGCAGTCTTATATAGACCCGGGGTTAGGACGTTGTACGTCAAAGCTGGAGGAAGGGGTCTTAGCCTATCAGAAGCTATGTTGCCTTTTAAAATTCATGCCTTGCAGGAGGCTCAGTTTCAACTTCCTTTAACTGACTTATGACCTTGGGCAGGGCAGCAGGGAATGAAGAAGAACCCACAAGAGCCAAGCACGATGGCATGGCATATCTCTAACATTCCTCCCTCTTTGGTTTTTTTAAAAGAAAAAAAGAGAAGGACCTGCTTTTGTGGGAAAAGGAGTGAAGGTCAATCTTCTGGAGCTGCTTCCTGCTGGTGAGGGGCACGGTGTCTTTGGAAGCGGGGCCTTCTGTCTATCCACAGACGAGTTTGTCTCTTGTAGTGCCAAAACCAGTTTTCTTTTGCTTCAACTTCAGAGATGCTGTGTTGTTTTGCCTTGTTGGTGGTTAGTAGTATGTAGAGATCCTTGAAGAAGTGGCTTCTAAGGGTGTTGACTCCCAGGGGTCAGCAGGACATGTTTGGTGTCTGGTGTTCTGGGACCTGTAAGACAGGCTGGGTTGCAATGATTAGGGGAGGGAAGCAAGAACAGGGAAACAGTGGAGCCTAGGTGGCTAAAGTATCTTATTAGTTGGGTGGTCTCCATGAGCGCAAGGGAATCTCTTCCAGGTCTTTGGCTTGAAGGATCATTTGGTTTGCTGTGTGTCGTGAAATTTGGGTAGATATCTGGCGGACCTGTGATTGAATGAAATGAAGAACACAGGGGTGATGGTAGCAATCAACATGATGGAGATTAGGGGGCCAAGAATGGTAGGAGCCAGGGTAGGGAGTCCAAAAAGAGGGAAGAAAAAGGCGGACCATTGTTAGTGGATAGACGTTGATCTATATTAGTTGCCCTCTTGATGAGTTTTTTGGCTGCATCTTGTACTATACCTGACTGATTTATATGGAAACAACATTCTTCTCCCAGAAATAGGCAAGATCTACCTTTTTCTGCTGTTAGTAAGTCTAATCCTCTCCTGTTCTGAAGAGTGACTGCCGCAAGGGAGTTGAGTTGATCTTGCAAAGTCGTGATTGACTTAGCGACGTCTTTTAGGCTGTCAGACAGTTCTTTAGAAACTTGGTGGAAATACGTCAGTGACGTGGCTAGGCCTCCTACTCCTGTTCCCACTGTGGTAGAGATATCTAGACTGATTAGTAGGGGTATCAGTTGAATTGCTCTGCATTGTCTTACTCTAGTCACAACTGGTACAGTCACAACTGGTACAGGCTGGTCATCCGGAGCAATGTCAATGGCTGGGCTGAGATAGACTAGTGTGCAGGTTCCAGTGCAGTTGGTAGGGAGGCACAGGTAAGTAGAGGTACCACAGAGGAAAAAGACACCTTGACTAGATATGCAAAATTGATTGTGGATACTGAAAATGTGGGTGATTTTATTGTTTTCTGCCTCCCAGACTCCTAGAGTTCCTGCCATGGCAGCCCCAGTTAGTGGTTGGAAAAGTCCCCAAGAAGTGGATGGGTATGTTGTAATTGTTTTATTTTCCCAATGGACAAAGAACCATTTGGTGTCAACAAGGAGCCACTCAGAGGAAAGGTTGGTGGAGGGTATGAGAAGGCATTCAGTAATGGGAGGGGGTGTGTTACAAAGGGTCCATGGATGCATGGTAACACATGGACTATGTTGGCCGTTACAGAATA
>NW_006921849.1:2081257-2081981 GCF_000298275.1 Orycteropus afer afer | reverse complement strand
TTGTCCAATTTATATTGGGGCCAAATTTGAGTGGACAAATGTATGAGATGCTTGGGCTTTAAATCTAAGCCTTCAAGGTTCTGTAACAAACACCCTAGGGGAGAGTCTGTGGGTATAGAGGATCCAGATCACATGGTGACCAGAAGCAAGACAACTTGCTATAACTTAAGATGTCTCTCAAGGTACAGATCACATGCCCCAGCTTAGGACCCAGTCCTAAGTATGGAAGCCTAGGCTCCTCGTGGAGGATATCCCACCATGGGGAGAGGGCTTGAAAATGGGGGCCACACCACCTTCTGAGGCATCCCTGCGGTGGGTGGGGGTGGAACGGGCAAGTTCCGGACTTGTCCCAGTGAGTCTCGGACTCATGGTGGGGAGACACAAAACCTGGTACCTGATTTGCGCTCTGGAGTGGAGTCTAGTTTTTCTAGTCACCAGGACTTAGGACTCAGATAACCAAGCTGTCATTAGAGGACTTACCCAGGCCGGGGCGAAGGTGATGATTTGCTAATGTTGCTTGCTGGGAAGGAGCCAGGGAAGATAGTCACGGGTGCTGGGGGGCAGGTCAGAGTGCTGGGGGAATAGGGGGTTGTGGACCCTCTGATGAGGAATTGGCGGCACCAGCAATTCCACTTCTGACACCAATGTTAGAGCTCCTTCGGCATTCAATGACCATGCCACACATCAGGGTACCTGACAGGAGATTTTATTTAAAGAGGTGAAA
>NW_006921849.1:2078670-2080317 GCF_000298275.1 Orycteropus afer afer | reverse complement strand
ATGTACAACAGAGTAAAACATTGCCTGGCATTGTGCCATCCTCACAATCATCAACTATTGTGTCAATCCATCTCACTGAGGGTCTCCTTCACCCTTGTGGCCCTCTACTTCCTCAAATGTGATGTCTTTCTTTAGCAATTGATCCCTCCTGATGACGTGTCTGAAGCAAGATCATCAATCTTCTCTTGTGATCCAGAATGTTTTCAGTGACTAGTTTTCAGAAGTAGACCACCACACCTTTCTTAGTAAGCTTAGCCTGGAAGCCCCACTGAAACCTGTCCACCACAGATTGTCTTGCAGGTATTTGAAAATACCAGTGGCCTAGCTTTTAGATAATGGCAACAGAAGCCACATGGTAAGATAAACTGACAGACAAGCATTGGGGATTCAGGGTAAATGCCCAAAAAAGTGTTTTGGGGTAGTATGACATAGCTGTTCTCCAAGAAGCAAGCTAGACATTCTGCTAGTTCTCTTTCCATTTTTTATTTCCATGTGTCTACATGGTTTATTTCTAAACTTTCTATTCAGACTTCAGCTTGTATCGCGTTCTTCGGGTCTGAGAAGCAGAGCAAGACGTCTTTGTTTTATTGCAACACAACAGCAAGCAGAGAAGCCCTTGCCTAATTGTTTGGGGCTTGATCCTCTCTTCATTCTTCTCCCACCCCACACTTCTTATCCTTTCAGTTCTGCCTCTGAACTACCCTGAAGTGTTTGTGGGAACCACTCAGCACAACCTCTGACCTGTTTATCAAGAAATAAATGGGGAAGCTAACCCAACAGCTGCAAAAAGAGGTGGGGAACAGCTCATGCCAAGGAGGGGTGCTCACTCGCCTCCCTGAGAGCTGCCTGAGCCTCAAATTAGGGCACAATCAATAATGCCACAATTCACTGTGGCTTCCGGTACACAGCCTCCACACACTCCCCCGACAGAGAAATAAATCTTGCAGGCAAAATTCCATGCATCTCCCTCCAATCTGCCTGAAGAGGCAAGATCCTGCCCCAGGCAAGGGTTACAGACTTTCTGGAAGGATAGATGAGGGTCAGTTTTCAGTAGAACTGGTTTCCAAGAAGCATGTGCCTTCCTGACTGCTGCCCCACTTCTGGATTTAATCCTGGATGCTGTGGTTTTGAGAATATCATCAGGGCACCTTTCCCGCTGGGCTACCTGTATTGGAACTTACATCATCTTTAAAAGGCACAAGTAGCAGCATTGCATAATACAGCCTGATGTTCTGACAACCCCACTTATACTCAGGCTAAATGTAAAGGTCACCATTGCAGGGAAGTAGGGGCAAGAGAATGAAAGTGCCTTAAACACGAATTTCACACATGTTTCCTCATTTTGAAAGTCTACCACTATAAGATAGAGGCAAAAGTGCCTGGGAGTTGAATAAAATATACAAATGTAGAATGCAGTTTTTTTTTTTTTTTTTTTGAAACAAGGTAGCTTTAGGAAAATTTGTAAAATAGAAAGACACAGCTGTGAGGTAGACAAAGTTAGTCTTTGATGTTTTCTGGAAGATCGTGGTCATTCATTCTTTGCCCCAGTAATTATTGAGTACCTACTATGTCAGGAACTGCTTAATATTGTGGCTCAAGTGATAAGAAAGACAAACATCATCCCTGCCTTCACAGAGCTCACAGCTT
>NW_006921849.1:2075437-2077780 GCF_000298275.1 Orycteropus afer afer | reverse complement strand
GGGTGGGGAGAAGAAGAGCAGAGGAAAGATCAGAATAGAAGGAGATTATACCATTTTCCAAAAGGGCTTTATAAGAAAATTAAACAGAAACAAGTTTATGAAACTAAGGAAAATAATAAGTAATTTTACTAAGAATTGCAAATTTGATCACCATTCTGAAGAAAGGTGATACAATGGAATGTGGAAATTATCAAACAATATCTTTAATATCATACCCAAGTAAAAGTTTTGCTGAAGATAATTCAAAAACAGTTGTAGCAGTACATTGACAGAACTACCAGAAATTCTAGCCAGATTCAGAAGGGGATATGAAATGAGGGATATCATTACTGATATCAGATGGATCTTGGTTGAAAGCAGAGAATACTAGTGTTTACCTGCGTTTTATTGACTATGCAAAGACATTCAACTGTGTGGATCATAACAAATCATGGGTAATATTGCAAAGAGTGGGAATTCTAGAACACTTAATTATGCTCATGTGGATCCTATACATAGACCAAGAGGCAGTCATTCCAATAGAACAAGGGGATACTGCGTAGTTTAAAATCAGGAAAGGTGTGTATCAGGATTGTATACTTTTGCCATCCTTATTCAATCTTTATGCTGAGCAGATAATCTGAGAAGCTGAACTATATGAAGAAGAATGCAGAACAAGATTGAATACTCATTAACAACCTGCAAGAAGCTTACAGAAAATAAAGAGGACTTGATGCACTTACTGATGAAGATCAACTACTATAGCCTTCACTATGGATTATATCTCAACATAAAGAAAAAAAAAAAATCCTCACAAATGGACCAACAAGCAACATCATGATAAATGGAGGAAATATTGAAGTTCTCAAGGATTTCATTTTACTTGGATCCACAATCAGCACCCATGGAAGCAGCAGTCAAGAAAACAAATGACTTAATGTATTGGGCAAATCTGCGAAAAAAAAACCCCAAAAAATCAACTCACTGGCATCCAGTTGATTTGCCTCATAGTGACCCCTACAGAAATAGATCACCCAATCTTCCTTCTGAGGAGTGGCTGGTGGGTTTGAATCTCCAGCCTTCTGGTTAGCAGTCAAATGCCATTGGCACTATACCACCAGAGCTCTCATGGTGTGCCTGACCCAAGCCAGATCTGAAGCTTATCTGTGGTAACAGTTAATAAGTTTTTACTGATGTTGTTGGTTGCTATGGAGTTGTCTCCAACTCATGACAACCCCATTTGTAACAGAAAGAAATGCCTGAACTTGTATCACTTTCATGACCAGTGGTGTGCTTGGAACCATTGTTGTGGTTATTGTTAAGTATTTGTTGTTATTCTTGTTGGGTGTCCTTGGGTGGGCTCCAATTTGTAGTGACCATGTGTGTAACAGATCGAAACACTGCCTGGTCCTGCACCAACCTTAGAATTGTTGCTATGTTTGAATCCATTGCTGCAACCACTATGTCAATCCGTCTTGTTGAGGATCTTCCTCTTTTTCACTGATACTCTACCAACCATGATGTCCTTCTGCAAGAACTGTTCCCTCCTCATAACACGACCAATAACAATGCTACCATTTGTTGCTACCACCTGTCAGTTTTGTCTGTCAGTTTGTTGTATTATGGTGGCTTGCATATTTATCTGCTTCTGGAGGCTATGTCACCAGTATTTCAAATGCCAGTAAAGTCACCTATGGTGGAAAGGTTTCAGCGGGGTCTCCAAACTAAGACAGACTAGGATGAAAAGAATGTTGATCTACTTCTGAAAATTAGCCAATGAAACCCCTATGGATAACAACAGAATATTGACTGATAGAGAGCTGAGAGGTGAGCCCCCTAGGTTGGAAGCCACTCAAAATATACAGTGGCTGCAACAATGGACTTAAGCGTATCAGTGATCATGATGATGACGTAGGCCCAGGTAGCATTTCTTTCTTTTCTAAGTGGGGTCATTGTGAGTCGGAGTCTACTCAACAGCGACTAACCACCATTTATTAAGTGCTGACTATATGCTTAAGGAGAAGCTCTGGTGGCATATTGCCTGAGGCACTTGACTGCTAACCAGAAGGCTGGCAGTTCAAACCCACCAGCCACTTCTCAGAAGGAAGTTTGGGCAATGTACTTCCATAGTGATACTGCCTCGGAAACCCAAGGAGGGGTTGCTATGAGTCAGGGCCTACTCGGCGGCACATGACAACAACAACAACAACAACAACAACAACAACATATGCTTAAGGGGGAGTTCTGGTGGCTTAGTGCCTAAGGCACTTGACTGCTAAAGAGAAGGCTGGCAGTTCAAACCCACCAGCCACTCCTCGGAAGGAAGGTTAGGCAATCTACTTCCATAGTGATACTGCCTCAGAA
>NW_006921849.1:2074307-2075142 GCF_000298275.1 Orycteropus afer afer | reverse complement strand
CTTACTCTGCCCAAGAGGATCATCCTGGAGGGTCATTATGAGTCAGAATTGACTTGGTGGCAGTGGGTTTGGTTTTTCTCGTACTATATGCTAGTAGATTTAACTTCACTGTGGGGAGAAAGCACTTAGCCCTTAGTAGGCAATAACTAATAGCTGTTTTTTCCATAACTGCAACCTCCCCATTTCATGGATAGTATCTTTGAAGTGAAATTACTTGAGGGAAGACAGAAAGTTCCTAGTCTTCTAAGAAAGTGCCTGTTTTCTTTGGCCACAGCAATAAGTAACCACCAAAGTTGGTTTTAAAGCCATCCTAATTGAACAATAATCATTTTGCATCAGCACCCACAGTGCTGAAAGTCATCCAGTCATCAAGAGTGGCATACAGGCATCCCCAAGCAAAGGCCAACTAATCTTTAAACACATCCACTGAAAAATCCATCAATCCTTGAACACCATGCCTGTCAAGTAACTATATAAACCAGCTCTCAGCTTTGCTCAGAGACTTGGTCTTATAAATTGTTATTTGTCTCCCTTGTTATTTCATATATTGAGTGATGACATCTTTTTTTGACATGTCAAAAATTAGAAAAGTGACAGAGCTAGGATTTGAATCCAGATAGTTGGAACAATTAAATGCTTGACTGCTGGTGGTATGAACCCACCTAGAAGCTCCACATGGGCAAGACCTGGCAATCTGCTCCTGTGACGATTACAGCCTAGAAAACCCTATGAGGCAGTGCTACTTTCACATGGGGTCACTATGAGTCACAAATTGACTTGATGGAAACTAACAACAACAGAAACTTACAAATCTCATGTATTTCTGAGTTTGGGA
>NW_006921849.1:2071711-2073967 GCF_000298275.1 Orycteropus afer afer | reverse complement strand
AAGCAGTTTATTCTTACAATTTGGAGGCTATAAGTCCAAGTTCAAGTGCCAGGCTCTAGGGGCTGGGTGAAAGCCCCCAACCTTGGGGTCCAGCTCTGCCTCCTGCTCCTGGCCCACTGGAGCTAGAGGCATTTCTTCACTCAGACAGCTGCTGGCTGCCGAGGCTGAGAAGCCCCAAGGTTGACAAGTGAAAAGGCACACTCCCGATGTTACCAAACCACACGGCAGGCCATTAACTTAAGTCCATTGTAAGTCCCAAGGTCAGCAGAGCAGAGCAGGCTGCTGAGCAATGACACAGCTACATGCAGGGGCCAAGCGTGCCATAGGCTAGAGACCATTCCCAAAGCTCCTGCTTATATATGGGAAGCAGACCATATACCCAAAGGCAGCTACTCAGCTACTCACAGTAAATTTCACCATGGAGCTGATTATCTGTGGAGAATACTACCACCAGCTGCCCAGCCACTCAACCAGGCCCAGCCAAGTTGACACACAGACATAACTACCACAGATAGTATGTATTGCAATTAAGAAAAGAGGTTCTGAAACCAGACTGTTCTATCTCTATAGCAGCTATCATCTATTGCTGCTAGTAAATTAGCCCAAAACTTAGAGGCTTAAAATACCATTAAAACTTTATTAGCTTACACAGATCATGTGGATCAGGAGTTTTCAAGTAGTATAGGTGGATGGCTCTGGCTTGGAGTCTTTTGTGAGGTTGCTGATGTCTGAAGGCTTGATGGGTGTTGAATGATCCTCCCCAAGATGACTCACTCACGTGTTTGGTGAGTTGGTGCTGGTTTTGGCAGAAGGTCTTAGTTCTTTGTCACATGGACTTCTTTTCAGGGCTGTTTGAGTGTTCTCATGACCTGGAGGCTAGTTTTCCCCAGAGCAAGTGCTCTAAGAAGGTAAGGTGGAAGTGTCAATGTCTTTCATGACCTAGCCTTGAAAGTCACACACAAGTGCTTCTTCTGTATTGTATTGACCACACACAGTAACTGTGATACAATATGTTGTTGTTGCTAGGTGCTGTCGAATTGCCTCCGACTCATAGTGACCCCATGTATAGCAGAATGAAACACTGCCCAGTCTGTGCTAGCTCCATGATGTTTGCTACACCTGAGGCCATTGTTGTAGCCACTATGCCAATCCATAGTGTTGAGGGCCTTCCCTTCTTTCATTGACCCTCCACTTTACCAGGCATGAGATCCTTCTCCAGGGAATAGTCCCTTCTTACAACATGACCAAAGTAGGTGAGATGCAGTCTGGCCATTCTCACTTCCAAGGAGCACTGGCTGCACTTCTTCCAGGATAGATTTAATTAGCTCTTTTAGCAGTCCATGGTACTTTCAGCATTCTTCGTCAGCACCTCTACTCAAAAGCATCGACTCTTCTTCATTCTTCATTATTCATTGTCCAGCTCTCACATGCATATGAGGTGATTGAAAATATCATAGCTTGAGTAAGGCACATTTTAGTCCTCAAGTAGACATCTTTACTCTTCAGTACTTGAAAGAAGTCTTTTGCAGCCGATTGCCCAGTGCCACACATGGTCTGGTATCTTGACTGCTGATTCCATTGGTGTTGATTGTAGAACCAAGTAATATGAAGTCTTTGGCAACTTCAATCTTTTCTCTGTTTATTGTGATGCTGCTTATTGGTCCAGTCATGAGGATTTTTGTTTTCTTTATATTGAGGTGTAATCCATACTGAAGACTGTATTCTTCAATCTTCATCAGTAAGTGCTTGAAGTCATCCTCACTTTTAGCCAGCAAAGTTGTGTCATCAGTGTATTGCAGGTTGTTAATGATTCTTCCTCCAATCCTGGTGCCATGTTCTTCTTCATATAATCCAGTTTCTCTGATTATTTGCTCAGCAAACAGATTGAATAAGTATAGTGAAAGGATATAACCCTGATGCACTCACTTCTTGATTTTAGACAATGCTATGTCTCTTTGTTCCATTCAAATGACTACCTCCTGGTCTATGTATAGGTTCCTCATGAGTACAATTAAGTGTTCTGGAATTCCCATTCTTCTCAATGTCATCCGTAATTTGTTATGATCCATACAATCGAACACTTTCGCATAGTCAATAAAACACAAATACACATCTTTCTGGTATTCTTTGCTTTCAGCCAAGATCCATCTGACATCAGCTATGATATCCCTCATTCCACATCCCATTCTGAATCCAGCTTGCATTTCTGGAAGTTCTCTGTCAATATACTGCTGCAACCATATTTTAATTATCTAT
>NW_006921849.1:2069299-2070661 GCF_000298275.1 Orycteropus afer afer | reverse complement strand
TTGGTATAGTGACTATATATTCATTCCATCCTCTTTTGATATTTCCTGCATCATTCAATATATTGCCCACAGAATCTTTCAATACTGCAACTCAAAGCTTATTTATTTATTTATTTATTTATTTTTTGTTCTTTCAGCTTGAGAAATGCTGAGTGTGTTCTTCCCTTTTGGTTTTCTAACTCCAGGTCTTTGAACATTTCATTATAATAATTAACTTTGTCTTCTCAAGCTGCTCTTTGAAATCTTTGTTCAGCTCTTTTATTTTGTCATTTCTTCCATTTGCTTTAGCTACTCTCTGCTCAATGGCAAGTTTCAGAGTCTCTTCTGTCATCCATTTTGGTCTTTTCTTCCTTTCTTGTCTTTTTAATGAACTTTTGTTTTCTTCATGGATGATATTCTTGATGTTATCCCACAATTCGTCTGGTTTTCAGTCATTCGTGATCAATGCATTAAATCTATGCTTTAGATGGTCTCTAAATTCAGGAGGGATATATACCAGGTCATATTTTGGCTCTCATGGACTTGTTTTAATTGTCTTTAATTCAACTTGAACTTGTGTATGAGCAGTTGATGGTCTGTTCCATGGTCAGCTCTTGGCCTTGTTTTGGCTGAAGACATTGAGCTTTTCCATCACCTCTTGCCACAAATGTAGTCAATCTGATTCCTGTGTACTCTGTCTGGCAAAGTCCACAGGTATAACTGTTGTTTCTGTTGAAAAAAAAGGTATTTGCAATGAATAAGTTATTGGTCTTGCAAAATTCTATCATGCTATCTCCAGTGTTATTTCTATCACCAAGGCCAAATTTTCCAATTACCAGTGATTCTTCTTTGTTTCCAACTTTTGCATTCCAATCAACAGTGATAATCAGCACATTTTGATTGCATGTTTGGTCAATTTCAGACTGTGGAAGTTGATAAAAATCTTCAATTTCCTCATCTTTGGCTTTGGTGGTTGGTGCATGTTGTTGTTATGTGCTGTAGAGTTGAACCCGACTCATAGCAACCCCTCCTTGGGTTTCTGAGGTGGTATCACTATGGAAGTAGATGCATAAATCTGAATAATGGTAGTATTAATGGGCCTTCCTTGTAAGCGTATGGATATTATCCTATCACTGACAGCATTGTACTTCAGGACAGACCTGAAACACTCTTTGTGATGATGAATGCCGTGCCATTCCTCCTCAATCTGTCATTCCCCGCATAGTAGATCATATGGTTGTCTGATTCAAAATGGCCAAAACCGGTCCATTTCAGCTAACTAATGCCTAGGATATCAATCTTTATGTGTTCCATATCATTTTTAACAACTTCCAATTTTCCTAGATTCATACTTTTACACTCTGTGTTAGATTGGGTTCTCTA
>NW_006921849.1:2065863-2068834 GCF_000298275.1 Orycteropus afer afer | reverse complement strand
AAGGAATGCGGTTCTTCCAGGTTGTCCTTGGATATCATTGCAAGCAGGCCACACCCCTAGGGAAACTCCCCTTGGGCAGACTGGCCACTCAGAACACAGTCATCTGATCCCATCATGGGAACAACCACACAGAACTGGGGTCCAGCCAAGTTGACACACAGCTCCAACTATCACGCACTCCGTGTTCTGATTTTTAGTGGATGTTTGCAGCTGTTTCTCCTCAGTTTGAGTCATGCCACATCAGCAAATCGAAGTCCCAAAAGCTTTACTTTATCCATATCATAAAGGTCAGTTCTACTCTGATGAGGCAGCTCTTTCCCAGTCGTATTTTGAGAGCCTTCTGACCTGAGGGGCTCATCTTCCGGCACTGTATTGGACAATGTTTCAGGGCTATTCATAAAGTTGTCCAGTAATGTATCAGACAGTGTTTCTCTGCTATTCATAAGGTTTTTCCTGGTCAATTCTTTGGGAAGTGGATGGTCTCTTCCTTCTTCTGTGTCTGTCTCAGTCTTGAAGCTCTGCTGAAATCTGTCTACCATGGGCAACCCTGCTGGCATTTGAAACACTGGTGGCACAGCCTCCAGCCTCACAGTTACACACAAGCCACCACAATACAACAAAATGACAGAAAAGTTTGTCTCCTTTACCTGTTCCAAACCTCTCTGCCCTCCCCTTACCTGGATCCAGACCTTGGCCCTGGCTTCCCGCTTCCTGCTTTGGGTGGGAGCTCTCCCTTCCCTTACCTGGATACAATATGGACACAGCTTATACAAGGTCTAGTGTGAATACCAAGACTGTGAATATCAAGAGGCAAGGTTCATTGAGAGACATGTTGAGGTCCATCCTGGAGGTTGGCTATCCGACTTACTAGCTGTCTAATGTTGGACAAACCTCATTGCACTTCAGTTTTCTTCCTTGCAAAATGGGAATAATAATAGTATTACCTACCTATATGCAAGTTTTTTTTTTTTTTTTTGAGAATTAAATGAGATAATATCATTAAGCCCATAGAGCAGTGCTTATTGTATAAACCAAAAAACACACAAGGAAAATTTACTGTTAATGTTATATATTATTTGATATCTCTCTAATTCTGTATACTCAAAAAGCCAGTCTGTCATCAGATAAGGAGCTAATTCTTCTTGTTAGTTGCCATTGGGTCATTTTGACTGATGGTGACCCCGTATGTATGGGATAGAACTGCTGCATCAGATTTTCAATTCTGTGTCCTTTCAGAAGCAGGTCACCAGGCTTGTGTTCCATGGGGTATCTTGGTGGGTTCAAACTGCCAACCTTTTGACTACTAGTCAAGTGCTTAACCATTTGTACTACCCCAGAACACAATAATAAGGAGCTAACACAAGAATGTAATCAATGCTTCCTTCATCTAAGAAATCATGCTACAAAAAAAAAAAAAAAAAAAAGGTCAGATAAACAGAACACCATGCACTGAGGTAGTTGATTTATGTTGTTGTCAATCCCAACTCATAGTGACCCTATGTACAACAGAATGAAATACTACCTGGTCCTGTGCCATCTTCACAATTTATATTTAGATTGATTTATATTGGGGAACAAACATCTTGTTTGTGGATTAAACAAAAATAGCATGCAGACTAATAGCCAGTCAATGAGTACACATCAAGTAGTGCTGTTCTAACTCTCGCCACTGTCTTTTTTGACAAGAGTGCAAGCAACAGTATTTATTTATTTTCCCTTGACTTAATTATTTTACTTTTTTTTTTTTTTAATTGTGATTTGGGTGAATGGTTACAGAGCAAATTGGGTTTCCATTCAACAATCCATACATACTCTGTTTTGTGACATTTACTGCAATCCCCACACTGTAATAGCATTCTTCCTACTTCCTCCATGCACCCACCCCTTCCCTTTATTCTTCCTTTCCATCTTCTCCTACTTTCCTAGCTCTATTCCTGGGAAAA
Organism: Orycteropus afer afer; assembly: GCF_000298275.1. Lineage (NCBI taxonomy): Eukaryota > Metazoa > Chordata > Mammalia > Tubulidentata > Orycteropodidae > Orycteropus > Orycteropus afer. The sequence goes on along the minus strand of NW_006921849.1, from coordinate 2,066,891 downwards.
TGCTGCCCTCTTGATCTCATATGCTTGATTGTTCTTATGAGTGTGTACTTTCCTGATATTGCTGTTCACATTATAGGCCTGTCTGTCTACTCTTTGGTTATCAGATGACTCATGGGGGTTAAGTTCAGTTCCTACCTTGAAGGGTGTCTAAGGGCCATGGTCCTGGGGGTTCCACCAGTCTTCATCAAACCAGTAAGCATTTTTATTTTTATTTTTATGATTTTGGGTTTTGTTCCTCATTTTCTTCTACTCTATCCAGAACCTCTCATTGTGATCCCTTTCAGAGCAGTCTGAACAGTGGTAGCTGTTCAACAGTGGTAGCTGGGCACCATCTAGTTCTTCTGGTCATGGAGGTTGGGTTCATGTGCTCCACTACTCCTTTGGACTGTTTCCTATGCCTTTGATTTTCTTCACTCTCCTTTGCTCTGGATGGGGAGAGACCAATAGTTACACCTGAGAGCCACTCACAAGCTTTTAAGAACTCAGTCACTACTCACCAAAGCAGGATATAATTATATTGTCTTTGTGGACTAAGTTATGCCATTTGCTCTTAGTGTCTCCTGAGACAATGTTCCTGAGCCTCCATATCCAGTGACTCATTCCTTCAAGGTGTTTCGTTATGACTAGGACATTTTCATAACTTTGTCCCCTGTAAGCTCTGCTACATTCATGAATATATTTGAGGCACATATAAATTTATAGAGATAGTGCAAAAACTATGTGGGGCAGCATCTTCTGACCTCCTCTAACTTCACCAGGAGACAGAATCACCATCAGTTACCCAAGGCTTATGTTTATGAGGCCAAACATGCCACCACCCTCCAAATATTTTTACCAATTCTGACACCAGCTGTCCCTCCCATGATAATCTTCTTCTCTATTGGGTTTGATTATTCATTGCAATGGCCACACAGAACTCACAGATAATAATCATGATTATGGGGTTTGTTAGGGAAGTAACAGGCTACAATTCAGGTTGAGGAATAGGCTCAGGATACACTTCTTTGACCAGAAAGTCTCCCCTCTGT
>NW_006921849.1:2063806-2064758 GCF_000298275.1 Orycteropus afer afer | reverse complement strand
CTACAAGCTTGAGAGTCATACTCCTCCCTTCACTTCAGACCAGCCAGCACTTTCTCTTTCTCATCCCTATCCTTCAGGGACTAGTTCAACAACTCTAGGCTCCAGAGTCCACACAACTTCTTGTACTTCAGATCAGCAGCTCTTCTGCTCCTCCTTAGCCTCCATGGGCTAGGTCAGAGGGTACCAAACTCAGCCTGTTTCTTCATTGCTACACTTGCCCTACTTCCACTCATCAAGTAGACCCAGGTGTTCACAAACAAGTGACATACAAGCCTGCTCCTTGCCAGCTCCCTTTAACTTCCTGTCCTGGAAGGGGTTTCTCTCAGGGACCATGACTTTCCTGCCTGATGCACCCAAAGCCAAACCACTTGGAATTCAAAAAGCAAAACAGTCCTTTTTTTTCTCTGCAGATCCTTCCTTCAAATGCAAATCATCTGTTCTCTCAGTAGTTCTGGGTAGAACTCCATATCTTTTCAAATGCAAATTTCCTAGCTCTGAATGTTCTGGATGGGGCTTTTCTACCTAAACCCCTAATACTATACACTTAGGGTTCGAAACAAAATCCTATGTTTATTCCAGGCAAACACTAGTTCCCCTTTTAGCATATCCAATCAAGTATTGACTGAAGGCAGACTTACATGCTCTCTGTTACCCAAACCCAATATTCATTCTAAAGTACCTCTAGGTAAGAGAACATTCAATATCCATAGTACTTTCAGATAAACATGTACATAACCCAAAACACATTATCCTTTTTAGAACATTTCAGTTTCATCTCTTCACCTTGACTGTCTTCCATTCTATGCATATGGCCTTGGGCTTTTGGTTGTGTGAACAAAAAGTTCTAGCCTCCCATTAATTATCTGATTAATTATCTCCTTTAATCAGCCTGGAGCTCTCGTGGTGCAATGTCTAAGGCATTTGACTGCTAACCAGAAGCTTGGCAGTTCAA
>NW_006921849.1:2059670-2063396 GCF_000298275.1 Orycteropus afer afer | reverse complement strand
ATGCATTCCACTCCTAGGTATCTTTCAGAGTAGCACCCCACTCCCTTGATACCAAATTCTGTTTTGGTTACCTAGTGCTGCTCCAACAGAAGTATCACAGGTGGACAACTTAAACAAACAGGGATATATTCTCCTACAGTTTAGGAGGCTAGAAGTCTGAGTTCAAAGGGCCAAGCTCTAGGGGTGGGGAGAAGGCCCCTTGACCTTGGGCTTTAGCTCTGCCTCTTGTTCCCAGCCCACTGGAGCTGGAAGTGCCTCTTCACTCAGGCAGCTGCTGACTGCTGAGGGTGACAAACCCAAGTTGCTGTTGTTATGGTTGTTATTTGCCATCGAGTTGGATCCGACTCATAGTGACCCCTCTTTGGGCTTCTGAGGTAGTATCACTATGGAAGTAGATTGCCCTACCTTCCTTCCAAAGAGTGGCTTGTGGGTTTGAACCACCAGCTTTCTGGTTAGCAGTCAAGTGCCTTAGGCAGTATGCTACCAGAACGCCTAACAAACCCAAGATCAACAAGTAAAATGGCACAGTCCCAAAATGATCAAACCAGAGGACAGGCCATTAATTCAAGTCCATTAACAGTCCCAGGAGCTCTGGTAGCCTAGTACCTAAGGCATTTGACTGCTAACCAGAAGGCTGGTGGTTCAAATCCACCAGCCACTCCTCAGAAGGAAGATTGGGCAATCTACTTCTGTAGTGATACCACCTTGGAAACCCAAGGAGGAGTCGCTATGAGTTGGATCTGATTCGACAGCAGTAAGGTTTTTTTTTTTTTTGGTAACAGTCCCAAGATCAGCAGACAACATGGCAGGCTGCTGAATGACAACCTGGCTACATACAGGTTCAAGCATGCCAAAAACTCAGAGACCTTTCTCAACGCTTCTTCTTATGTACTGGAAGCAGACCACACCCTTAAGGCAGCTACTCAGCTGCTCACAGTAGATTCCACCATGGAGTTGATTACCAGTCTCAGCATAGGGAATAACTACATCCAGCTGCTTAGCCACTCAAAATCTGGCCCAGCCAAACTGACACATAACCTTAACTACCACAATTCCACCCCTTACCACAAGCTTTTAAGACCCCAGTCTCTACTCACCAAAGTGGATGTAGAACATTGTGTTTGGGTACTAGGTTATGCCAATTGACCCTGAGACTATGGTCTTGAACCTCCATACCCAGTGACTCATTCCCTCAAGGTGTTTGGTGATGACTAAGACATTTTCATAACTTTGTCCCCTATATGCTCTACCACATTTATGAGTATATTTGAGGCACATATAAATATATAGGTAGAGATAGCTTCTGTCAAACCTGTATATATTCATGTATGTAGTTTCATTTGCCTTCCCACTCCTGTTCAGATTGAGTGTCTATCTATGCATCCACTTGTAAATATTGTTATTACTATTACTGAGGGATTGTGTACATAATAGTATTCACCTTTGTTGCCTTTAACTTTTGTGCTCCCCTCTATGTCTTCAGCCACCTTGATCATTTTGTGCTGCTTCCCCCTTATTGTATATTACCTTTCCTTTCACCCAAGTTAACCTGTATCTGCCCTCTCCTCGAGGATTGTTCCTTCCTTCCTCTCCCATCCTGGTAACCTTCAAAGAACATTTTTTTTTATTTTTTTTAACCTATGTAAACCTTTTCTTAACTTTTTACAATATTGGTCTCATACAATAATTGTCCTTTTGTGACTGACTGATTTCACTCAGTGTAATGTCCTCTAAACTCATCCATGTTACAAGGTCTTTTGCAGATTCATCATTATTGTTTAATATTGTGTAGTATTCCATTGTGCGTATGTACCATAGTTCATTTATCAATTCATCCACTGATGGGCACTTAGGTTGTTTCCATCCTTCTGCTACTGTGAATAATGCTATAATAATAGGCAACAGTATTTAATAGCATTGTTGTCTTTTTTCCTTTTCCTTTTTCCTCTTCTCTTTTCTTCTTAAATTCTCAAAATGAGGTACAGGGAGGTTAGGGCAGAGAATTGTATGCAACTGACAATGGGCCATGGGAATGCAGAAGGATGAAGAGAAGGGCTGAGAGGAGTAAATGTTTGATAGCTGAAGTAGTCACAGTCATGGAAGGGCAGTTATCATGGGCTTAATAACAAGCAGATGGTGGCTCTTCTTTGTTTACAGAAATGTTTCACAATTTTCCTTTAAATAAACTTATGTCTTAGCCTGGGAGAAGAAATTGAAGATTGGGGAGTAAATAGGGAAACAAATAAAAGAATGACTTATTGAATTTGTCACTGCTACAGGGGGCTGGTCCTTGATCTTACCAGGCTCTTCCGAGGAACTTTTCAGATATTTATGTCCCTGGGAAGAAAATGGAAAAGCATTCATCCATTGGTTTCAGTCCCTCATCAATCAAAGATGGTTTCCTGCTCTTAACTTCCCTTTACTTCCAACTTGGATGTAAGTAGTGAGCAGCTTCCCTCAGGAGACTGTTCCTCCAGAGCTGTGTTGGGAAAGGTCTAGACCAGGAAGCAAGAGCTCTGTGGTATAGAGAGAGGCAAAGTGCTGTCTTCCCATTCTTCTGCAGAGCTGGTCTAAGTCGCTTGGAACTGTCACAGCAGGGGCTGTAGCTATATTAGGGCCAAGAAAATTTCTGTAGAGCATGAGATGTCCATTTAAATGAAGAGATACATTTTTTAAAATTGAAAAAAGTGTTAAGTAGGGACTTCTGCTTTCATCGCTGACATGTAAAGAGCTTGGATACCATTACTCCCATCTTTAGAAGAGGAAAAAGCTGGGCAAGCTGAAAGTCAATGACTTTTCCTGTACACGTCAAAGAACTGGAGTCACAGGGTAAACTGCTACTCCAAAACACACACACACACACACACACACACACACAGAGAGAGAGAGAGAGAGAGCAAGCTGCCTGGCTGAGAGGAGCTGAGAGAACTGTCCTGCACTGAAGAAGGGAGACTTCCTTCCTGATCCTGATCCTGCATTATAGCCTCTTAATCCTAATCCTGAATTGTACCTTGTTACTTCCTTAAAAAACCACTTAACTGTAAGTAAGGTCTATGAGTTCTGTGTGGCCATTGCAATCGATAATCAAATCCAGAGGAGTAGAGAACGCTGTGGGAGGGAGGCTGGTGTCAGAAAATTGGTAAAACTGTTGGAGGGTGGAGGCTGCCTGACCTCTGCCTCATGGGAATCAGCTTTGGGTAGATCCTGGTCATTATCCCTTCTGAAGCTGGACACGTTCTGATGCTACTACTCCCACTCCCACCCTTTTACAATGTGTGTATTAGTAGACCAGCTGCGTTGTTGTCCAGTTGGCTTTGATTCATGGCAACCTTGTGTATAATACAACAAAATACTGCACAATTTTGCAGCATCTTCATGATTGTTGGTATGTTTGAGTTCACTGTTGAGGCTATTGTGTCAATCCATGTCATTGGGGTCTGTTTGGGTTGAATTGTGTCCCCCTAAATTAAGTGTTGGAATCCTAACCCTTGTACATTTGGATTTGAGTCAATTTGGGAATCATATTTTCTTTGTTATGTTAATGAGGTTGTATTATTGTCAGCTGTGTCTTAAACTAATCACTTTTGAATTATAAAAGGAGTAGATTAGGCACAAAACAGGAGCTCTGGTAGCATAGTGCCTAAGGCACTTGACTGCTAACCAGAAGGCTGGTGGTTCAAACCCACCAGCCACTCCTCGGAAGGAAGGTTGGGCAATCCTACTTCC
>NW_006921849.1:2051839-2059012 GCF_000298275.1 Orycteropus afer afer | reverse complement strand
GGCACCAGACTGGGAAGTGTTTTGTTCTGTTGTACATATGGTTACTACAGGTTAGAGCCAACTCCATGGCATCTAACAGCAATAACCACAAACTGTGAGAATACAAATTTCTGTTTGTTAAAGCAACTTATTTGTAGTATTCTGTTATTGCATATTAAGAAACTAAACACCTCATTACCACTGGCCCTCTACTTTACCAAACATGATGTTCTTTTCTAGTGATGTATACAAATAAGTATGATGTATACAAATGATGTATACAAATAAACAAGGGAAAGATCCACCATCTTCACTTCCAATGAGCATTTTGGCTGTACTTCTTCCAAGATTGATTTGTTCAATCTTCTGGCAGTCCATGTTCAATATTCTTTGCCAACATCACAATTTGAATGCAAGACTGCTATAACTCCACTGCCATTGAGTCAATTCTGACTCATAGTAACCCCCATAAGGGGTTACCAAGTCTGTAAATCTTTATGGAAGCAGAATGCATAGTCTTTCGCTGGTGGAGCAGGTAGTGGGTTCTAACTGCTTACCTTAAAGTTAGCAGCCCAGTGCCTTAAGACTGTGCCACCTTAACACTCCTTAAGACCTGCTATAGATACTGGAAATAACTGTTGTCTATTTTCTGGCATCTGCCATTATTTCAGAGCCTGTATGTCTCTGCACAGCTCAAGTGCTGCCCAACAAAGCATGAAACTGTATGCGTTTGGGAAGAAAGGAGGACTTTAAAGGCATTTTGTTCACAAGTTTGCTGGCCCAAGGGCCTGCATGGACTGATTTCCTCCAAATCCTTCTGGAAGTGCCATTTCCTGATGATCAGTGAGAAAATCTCCAGAAAGGATGGGCTGTGTGAAATCTCAGATTTTATGCAAGTTCACAGCTAGAACCCATGCACAATTACTGCTAAGAGTTTTATTTTGTCAGTGTGAAAGCCCCGTGGATTAGGCCTTTCAAGAATAATGGAAAAAGCTGCTTCTGAACTTTGAGCCTGCATTGGATACTCTGTGATAGAAAGTCTTGGTACTGCCAGGGCATTCTCAGTGTAAACATTTCTTTTCAAGGTAAGGGGTTTAGAGTCCAAGGCCACTATTGAAACTGCAGGGGCAGAACCAGAATAATTCTGCTGCCATTCTAAAAATAAGAAGCTTTATTTTCAAACTGCAGGATGTGTTTGAAAGACAGTTACAACCATTTACTTCTTTGACTGCCACTTGTATCCCATTGCTGTCAATTTCGCCTGGGAGAAAGAGGCTGGGCCCATACAAAGAGGATACCAATTTCTGAGAATTGCATCAGATTAACCCTCATAGGGACCCAGGGCTTGAGACCTGCTTTTTGTTTTGGGGCAGCTTTATTTTAAGGCCGGGCCCTGAAGTATGTGGGTCCAGGGCTCAGGGACTGTTTTTTGATTAGGGGTGGCTCTATATTAAGGCCAAGCCCTGAGGTAGGCAGTCCCAGGGCTGGGTGATGCTTTTCACTTGGGGGTGCCTGTTTATTAAGGCCAGGACCTGAGGTAGGCAGGCCTGGGGCTCGGAGGCTGCTTTTCAGTTGAGTGTGGCTCTATATTAAGGCCAGGGCCTGAGGTATGCAGGCCCATGCTTTGGAGGCTGCTTTTCCCTTGGGGGTGGCTCTTTATTAAGGCCAGGAACTGAGGTAGGTGGGCCTGGGGCTTGGAGGCTCTTTTTCACTTGGGGGTGGCTCTATATTAAGGCTGGGCCTGAGGTAGGCAGGCCTGGGGCTCGGAGGCTGCTTTTTCCTTGGGGGTAGCTTTTTATTAAGGCTGGGAACTGAGGTGGGTGGGCCCTACCTGCTTTTTGCTTGGGGACGGCTCTATTTTAAGGTCATTGTCTGAAGTTGACAGGTGCAGAGGGGTTAGGAACAGCTAAGGGAATGAAATTGTCTGTCAGTTTGTTGTCTTGTGGTGGCTTACATGTTGCAGTGAGGCTGGAGGCTATGCCACCCTGTTGCAAAATGCCAGCAGGGTTACCCGTGGTGGACAGGTTTCAGCAGAGCTTCTGGGCTAAGACAGACTCAAAAGAAGGAAGAGCCATCTACTTCTCAAAAAATTGGCCAGTGAAAACCTTATGAATAACAGTGAAACACTGTCTAATATGTTACTGGAAAGCTTGATGAATAGCCCTGAAACTTTGTCAGATATAGTGTCGGAAGATGAGCCCATCAGGTCAGAAGGCACTCAAAATTTGACTGGGAAAGACCTGACTCCTCAGAGTAGAGATGACCTTAACAATATGGGACCTGGGTTGGCTGATGTAGCATGACTGAAAATGAGTAAAAACAGATGCAAACATCCATTAATAATCAGAACATGGAATGTACAAAGTATAAATCTAGGAAAATTGGAAGTTGTCCAAAATGAAATGGAATGCATAAAGATTGATATCATAGGCATTAGTGAGCTGAAAGGGACTGATTTTGGCCATTTTGCATCAGACAACCATATGATGTACTATGCCAGAAATGACAAATTGATGAGGAATGGTGTGGCATTCCTTGTCACAAAGAGTGTTTCAAGATTTGTCATGAAATACAACACTGTCACTGCTAGGATAATACCCATATGCCTACAAGGAAGACCAGTTAATACTACTATTATTCAAATTTATGCAGCTACCACCAAAGCCAAAGATGAGGAAATTGAAGATTTCTACCAACTTCTGCAGTCTTAAATTGATTAAACATGCAATCAAGATGTGTTGATTACCACTGGTGACTGGAATGCAAAACTTGGAAATGAAGAAGATTTACCAGTAGTTAGAAAATATGGCATTAAAGATAGAAATAATTATGGAGATCGCATGATAGAATTTTGCAAGACCAATGACTTATTCATTTCAAATACCTTTTTTCAACAACATCAGTGATGGTTATACACAGAGACTTCACCAGATGTAATACACAGGCATCAGATTGACTATATCTGTGGCAAGCTCAATGTCTTTGGGCAAAACAAGGCCAGGAGCTGATTGTGGAACAGACCATCAACTGCTCATATGCAAGTTCAAGTTGAAGTTGAAGACAATTAAAACAAGTCCACGAGAGCCAAAATATGACCTTGATTATATCCCTCCTGAATTTAGAGACCATCTAAAGAATAGATTTGATGCATTGAACACTAATGACTGAAAACCAGAGGAATGGTTGGAGGACATCAAGAACATCATCCATGAAGAAAGCAAAAGGTCATTAAAAAGACAAGAAAGGAAGTAAAGACCAAAATGGATGTCAGAAGAGACTCTGAAAGTTTCCCTTGAGCAGAGAGTAGCTAAAGCAAATGAAAAAAAATGACAAGATAAAAGAGCTGAATAGAGATTTCAAAGAGCAGCTTGAGAAGACAAAGCCATTTACTACAATGAAATGTGCAAAGACCTGGAGTTAGAAAACCAAAAGGGAAGAACATGCTTGGCATTTCTCAAGCTGAAAGAATTGAGGAAAAAATTTAAGCTTTGAGTTGCTATTTTGAAAGATTCTATGGGCAAAATATTGAATGATGCAGGAAGCATCAAAAGAAGATGGAAGGAATACACAGAGTCACTGTGCCAAAAAGAATTGGTCAATGATCATCCATTTCAGGAGGTGGCATATGATCAAGAACCAATGATACTGAAGGAAGAAGTCAAAGGTGCACTGAAGGAATTGGTAAAGAACAAAGCACCAGGAATTGAAGGAATACCCATTGAGATGTTTCAACAAACAGATGCCCTACTAGAGGACTCACTTAGTTATGTCAAGAGATTTGGAAGAAAGCTGCCTGGACAACTGACTGGAAGAGATCCATATTTGTACCATTCCAAAGAACGATGATCTCACAGAATGTGGAAATTATCAAACAATATCATTAATATCACATGCAAGTTAAATCTTACTGAAGACATTTCAAAAATGGTTGCATCAGTATATTGACAGAGAACTTCCAGAAATGCAAGCTGGATTCAGAAGAGGACGTGGAATGAGCGATATCATTGCTGATGTCAGATGGATCTTGGATGAAGGTTGAGAATACCAGAAAGATACTTACCTATGTTTTATTGACTATGCAAAAGCATTAGACTGTGTGAATTGTAACAAATTATGTATAACATTGAATAATGGGAATCACAGAACACTTAATTTGTGCTCACGTGGAACCTGTACGTAGACCAAGAGGTAGTCATTCAAACAGAACAAGGAGATATTGCGTGGTTTAAAATCAGGAATGTGTGTTAGGATTGTATCCTCTTACCATATTTATTCACTGCATATGCTGAGCACATAATATGAGAATTTGGATTTACAAAAAAGAACACAGCATCAAGACTGGAGGAAGACTCACTAACAACCTGCAAAATGCAGACGATGCAACTTTGCTTGCTGAAAGTGAAGAAGACTTGAAGGTCTTACTGATGAAGATCAAAGTCTTTGGTATGGATTATACCTCCACCTAACAAAAAAAAAAAAAAAAAAAAAAAAAAAAAACACAAACTCACTGCCATAGAGTTGATTCTGATTCATAATGATTCCCATTGGGTTTTTGAGACTGCAAATCTTTACAGACGTAGATCTCCCCATCTTCCTTCTGCAAAGCAGCTGTTGGGCTTGAACCGCTGACCTTCTGCTTAGCAGCCAAATGCCTCATCCACTATGCCACCAGAGCTCCTTCAACATGAAGAAAACAGGAATCCTCAGAAGTGGAGCAATGAACAACATCCTGATAAATGGAGAAACGATTGAAGTTCTCAGGGATTCTATTTTACTTGGATCCACAGTCAACATCCATGGAAGCAGTAATCAAGAAACACCAGAAATAAAGTGGCATACTGCATCGGGCAAGACTCCTGCAATAGGCTTCTTTAAAATGTTCAAATGCAACAGACTAAGATGCAACTTACCCAAATCACAGTATTTTCAATCGCTTCATATGTGTGTGAAAGTTGGACAATGAATTAGGAAGAACTGACATCTTTGAATTATGGTGTTGGTGAAGAATATTAAATATACCATTGACTACAAGAAGAGCGAACAAATTGTCTTGGAAGCAGTCCAGCCAGAATGCTTCTTAGAAGTGAGGATGGTGAGATTTCTCTTTATTTTACATTTGTTACTAGGAGGGATCAGCCCCTGGAGAAGGCCATCATACTTGATAAAGTAGTGGGTTCGTGAACAAGAGGAAAGCTGTCAGTGAGATATTTTGACACAGTGGCTGCAACAATGAGCTCAAACCTAGCAACAATTGTTGACTCAATGACACCTAACAACAACGAATGCCAAATTTTTTAATATAAGATTTGAAACTACTACTTTCCACCTTTGTGTTTGAGTCTTCTTTGAGTCTAATTTATCTTAGTGATTCTCCCCAAAGCTCTTTGGTCTCATTAGCATTTCCTCAGCTCCTTTCACATCTCATTCATATTCATTCTTTGCTCCCAGCTAAAATGTCAGTGTCATCCTCTCAGATTGACCCTCCTGGACTCCCCCTTCTAAGCCATTCTGTCTCCAGAATTACCCCGTTTGTTTGTATGTTGTCATGTGTTTATCTTGTGACTCTGCCACTATTGCTGGGCTTTTTGTGTCTTGTTCATTGCTGGACCTCCCATATATATATATATAGTTCCTGGCACATAACAAATACTTAACATACATGTTAAAATAAAGACATGTATGCTTTGTTATGATAAGGTTTCATATCTTGGTTACATCACTTTAGAGATGTGAGAGGTGGGAGAGGGTGAGAGTTTTTATATTCTTGCCCAGCTAGGGGGACCAACTGGTCCTGGTTGGCTGGGATGCTCTGGTTTTAACCCTTAAAGTTCCACATCCAGGGAAACTCCTGTCTTGGACTAACCAGGACCACTGTTCATGTAATGGCCACCACATAAGGTAATAACTCTTCTTGATGGGAGTTGCGAGAACAGAGATTTATCACAGTGAAATTGCTATCACAATTTCTTATGGAAAATTCCTTCTAATATTTACATTTTTCGATATTGCAAGGTGTTTTAGTAAGCAGTGGGAGTCCCTGGGTGATACAAAGGATGGACACATTCAACTGCTAACTGAGAGGATGCAGGTTTACATCCACAGAGAGGTGCCCTGAAATAAAGGCATAGAGATCTACTTCTGCAAAACCACCCATTGAAAACCCCACGGAGCACAGTTCTACTCTGACACACGTGGGAGCACCCTGATTTGGAACTGACTCAGGCAGTGGAGAGAAGCGTCAAAGCTAGGGGGCAGTGCTGGAGCCAACTTGACGCCCCTCAGTGGTTGCTGAAAGGATGGTGGAAGGAGCAGGAGAGACAAGGCACACACAATGCTCACTCTTGCCTGGGATGACCCAACCTTGGTAAGGGTGACTAAGCACCAGTAGCACAAGGAATATTAGAGGTTACATCACTGGTGAGGGCTGAGACACATCTCCTGGTGCAGGTCAAGTGGCAAGCCCTGAAACGTAGCCAGGTGTGATGTGTGGACAGTGTCCACCACCATCTCGGATGGAGAAGTTATTGAAAGATTTTGGTGTGATTCCCTATGTTGGATCACCAGTTTGAGTGGTTCAGAGTTGACTCATCAGTGGTTAAGGGAAAAGAAAGCTGCCAGGACTATGCATCTACCCATCTCACACTAGGAAGCTGACGATCCGAAGCAGCTGTTTCTTAGTGTTCTCAGAGAAAATTCTTAAACGCTTTGCATAGCAAATTGTTATCAGTCCATCAGCAAATATTTCCTGAACACTTTGTCACCACAAGACATGCTGTGATGCCTGAATGACAGATAAAACCAAACCAAACTCACTGCCATACAGTCGGATCCGACACATAGCCACCCCTCCTTAGGTTTCTGAGGAGTAGTATCACTCCGCAGTATCACTACGGAAGTAGGTTGTCCAATCTTTCTTCTCAGGAGTGGCTGGTGGGATTGAACCGCCAGGCTTCTAGTTAGCAGTCAAGTGCCTTAGGTACTATACCACCACCATGGTCAATGTAAAAGCACCCAGGGATGACTTTCATGAATAGACCATGTAATGACTAAATGTGATGCTAAACCAGGCCTTGGTATTAAGTGTTTGATTTATCTATACCATTGACTGCTCTTACCTGATGTCATAAAGTTGTAACCTTCTACCTGTCGTTTTTCAAATTTATCTTCCAAAGGGCCTCATTCACTTCTCAAAAA
>NW_006921849.1:2048810-2051544 GCF_000298275.1 Orycteropus afer afer | reverse complement strand
GGTTTTGATTTTTGGTGTGAGATAAAAGATTACTATCTTTCTCTAAGGTTTTTTTTTTTTTTTTAAATCCAAATGAGCTCTTTTTAGTAAAAGGGAGAAACAGAAATAAACCTCAAGCAAACCTTATAAAGTGCACATTTCAGATCACACAATTTTTTAAAGAAAATTTTTGTTTAAGGAAAAAGAAAATTGTAACATACAATTAGGCAACTTTTCTTTCTACTGCTTGGCACGTGTTAGGAGGAGAAATTGCAGTCTTTTCCTAGCAAGACCGGGAGCTCTAATCAGTGACAACTAGAGCATTATAGTTTTGATGAGGGCTTACTTAACTTCGTGCCCTACCGAGAAAAGTGCCAAGGAAAACACTGGGAAATCTCAACACCACCCAACAAATTGGGTAAAACATTTGCAAATGTTCCAGACAAAGGAATTAGAAAACGGTAAGAAAAAGACCCACCAACAAAAGGTAAATGTGCAGAGCATATGGGTAAACAGAATACGATGTAAATGGGAATATTCAACACATTAAAAGATATCTAAAAAGAGATGCAAAATAAAAACTACACTGCAATGTCATTATTCACCTACTGTATTAGAAAAAAATCAAACAATTATTTTTTTTATTGTGATTTGAGTGCAATTTTACAAAACAGATTCATTTTACACTCAACATTTCATACACATTTTGTTTTGCAGCACTGATTACAATCCCCACGAAGGAAAAGCTCTCCTCCTCCCTCCTCCCTCCTCCCTCCTCCCTGTGGTCACCCTTCCCTTTTGTCCTTTTTACCTATACATTCCTGTCTATCTAATTTACCCCTGTGCAAATGCCACTCTTCTGTTCTTTAGTAGTTGATTTTTCTAAGGAATCCTCCCTGGTGTAGTTGTTCAGCTTGTAGGCCTATTATTCGGCTGAGAGCTCATCCACAGGAGTGTGTCCAGTTCCAGGCCCGGAGGGCAACCAGGGGCCATAATTTCAGGGGTTTTACCAGTCTCTGTCTGACCAGTAATTCTGGTGTTTTTTATGTTTTTGAATTTGATTCCATATTTTTTTTCCTCCCATTCTTTCCAGGAGCTCCAATTTGGATCCCGTTTTGAGTGGTTGACATTGATAGCCAGGGACCATCTAGTTCTTCTGGCTTCAGGGTCCAATAGGCTGAGGTTCCCATGGTCTGTTAGTTCCTTGGAGTAGTTTTTTCCTCATGTCTTTGATTTTCTTCACTATTTTTTGCTCTGGATGAGAAGGAACAAATAGTTGCATCTCAGATGGACACTCACAAGCTTTTAAGACCCCAGTTTCTACTCACCACAGTAGGATGTAGAACAATGTTTCTGTGTACTGTGTTGTGCCAATTGAACTTGATGTCCCCTGTGACCATGGTCCTGAGCCTGCAGGCCCAGTGATTCACTCACTCAAGGTGTTTGGTTGTGGTTAAGAAGTTATCACCTCTCTGTATCTTCCTTTTCCTTAGTGTTACTGTGCTCATCACACAATTTTGTTGTATTGCCTTTCTCTTCACCATATGAACACATCTTATAACTAGACAGCAATTTTCTCTCTTCTTCCCTTCCCTGATAACCAACAAAGAAAATTTCCTTCCCTGTATAAACCTTTCCTTGACTTTTTATAATAATGGGCTCATATAATATTTGTCCTTTTTGATGGACTTATTTCACTAAGCATAATATTCTCCAAGTTCATCCTCATTATGAGCTGATTCACAGATTCTTCATTATTCTTTAATGTTGCATAGTATTCCACTGAGTGTATGTACTGAAGTTTGGTAATCCATTCATCTGTTGATGGGTGCTCAGGTCGTTTCTATCTCTTTGCTATTATTAATAGTGCTGCAATGAACATGGGTATACATTTTATCTATTCACGGCCCAGACCTTAACTCTTTAGGACGCATTCCTAGTAGTGGGATTGCTGGATCAAGTGTTATTTCTATTTCAAATTTTTGAAGGAAGTGCCATACCATTTTCCACAGTGGTTGCACCATTTTACATTCCCGTTGGTAGATAAGAGTTCCAAACTCTCCACATCCTTGTCAGTATTTGTTTCTTTCTGTCTTGTTCAACTTTGCTATTATTGCTGGTGTGAGAGATCTCATTGTCATTTTGATTTGCATCTCTCTAAGGGTTAACAATCATGAGCATTTCTTCATGTGTTTGTTGGCTGTCTGAATATCTTCTTTGGTGAAGTGTTTGTTCATGTCCTCTGCCCATTTTTTAATTGGACTGTTTGTCTTTTTGATGTTGAGGTGTTGAAGTGTTTTTTGTTTTTTTTTAATAAATTTTAGAGTTGAGTCCCTTGTCAAATATGCCATAGTCATTTAATTTTTTTAAAACCAAACTGTAGGTTCTCTTTTTACTCTCTTGGAGAAGTCTTTTGATGTACATAAAAATTTAATTTTTAAAAGATGTCAGACATCTACTTTATCTTAGCTTTTTCTCTGCATCTTGGGTTATGCTTGATAGCCTGTTTATACCATGAATTAATGCCTCTATGTTTGACCCTATTTTATCTTTGTTAAACATTATAGTTTTGGGTTGCACATTTAAGTTTTTGATCCATCTTGAGTTTGTTTTTGTGTATGGTGTGAAGTATGGATCTTGTTCTATTTTTCTGCAAATGGATATCCAGTTTTGCCAGCACCATTTATTAAAGAGTTTATTTCTCCCTTATTAAATGGGTTTTGGCCCTTTGTCAAAGATCAGAGGTCCACAGATG
>NW_006921849.1:2046676-2047800 GCF_000298275.1 Orycteropus afer afer | reverse complement strand
GACCTCACCCCATTGGCCTGGTGGGCCCCGTTCCTCTCCCTCTTGGGCATGGAAGCCTCACTCCCTCACTCTTGGGCAGCAGCTATGGCTCCATCCCACTGGCTCACATGAATGAGCAGCCCCACACTCCAGAACCAAGTTGGTGAAGGTCTAACTCTTTGAAACCTAGGGGGCTATGGTAGTTCCACCTCCAAAGGTCATGTCCTACCTTTTGAGTCTAAGGCAGCTCTGCTTCCCATTTCCTTAGTCTCTCCACTTTTGCCAATTAATGCCCAAGGCCAACCCACTCTACTGGAAATCTTTCTGCCTAAAGGACACTTAGCTTTCTTGCTCCATGGGCCAGCCAACCTGCTACTCTATTTAATGCCAGTCTCTTCACCAATTAACACCAAAGGCAACCCACTCTGCCAGGAAGCCACCTATCCAAGGGCACCCGGCTTTCTGCTCCATGGGCTGGTAAGCCTGCTGCTGTTTAATGCTGGTCTCTGGCTTCTGCTACTGCCGTCTCTCATGCTGGTCTCTCTGCTGGTATCTCTCTGCCAGTCTCTTGTCTCTATTCCTGCCATTTCTCATGCTGTATGCCGGGGTCTCTCTGCCGGGGTCTCTCTGCCAGGGTCTCAGGTCAAGGATGCACTCCACTCCTGTTTCCACATTTCAGGTATCTGTCAGAGCAGCACCCCACTCTCTCAGTACTATATTCTGTTCTGGTTACCTAGTGCTGCTCTGACAAGAAATATACCACAAATGGGATGGCCTTAACAAACAAGAGTTTATTATTACAATTTGGAGGCTTTAAGTCAAAATTCAAAGTGCCAAACTGTAGGGGCTGTGTGAAAGCCACTCAACCTTGGGCTTCAGCTCTGCCTCTTGCTCCCTGACCACTGGAGCTAGAGGCTTCTTTTCACTCAGGCAGCTACTGGATGCTGAAGCTAACAAGCCCAAGGTTGACAAATAAAATGGCACAGTCCTGATGTTACCAAACCACATGGCAGGCCATTAATTCAAGTCCATTGGAAGTCCCAAGGTCAGCAGAGCATAAGAAGACACAGCTACAATGCAGGGTTCAAGCATGCCGTGAACTAGAGACTATCCCCAAGCCTTCTCCTTATATACAGGAAGCAGAC
>NW_006921849.1:2015250-2023707 GCF_000298275.1 Orycteropus afer afer | reverse complement strand
TGGCTGACTGTTCCTCTGTCTGGCTTCCTGGCTTTAATTCCCTTTCTCCTGCTCTTTTAGCCTGCTGCTTTGTGCATCCCTGAGTTGTCTCTCCTCACCTGTGTCCCTATGTTTAGCAGTGTGTAAATCATGCTAGCCACCCAAGGGATATTTATTGACGTCAGCTACATAACTAAACCCACCAGCCACTCCTCGGAAGGAAGGTTGGGAAATCTACTTCAGTAGTAATACTGCCTCAGAAACCCAAGGAGGGGTTGCTGTGAGTTGGATCTGACTCAATGGCTGTGAGTTTATTTTTCGGATAGATAAAGTTCCTCTTAAAAACCCTTAGTCCCTCTATAGGGAGCTCTGGTGGTGCAGTGGTTGAAGCATTTGGCTGCTAATCAGAAGGAAGGCGATTTGAACCCATCAGCTACTCCTTAGGAGAAAGATGAAGTGGTCTGCTTCTGTAAAGATTTACAGCCCTGGAAAACTTATAGGGCATTTCTACTCTGTCCTTTAGGGTTGTCATGAGTCAGAGTCAACTAGATGGCGTAGGTTTTTGTTTGTTTGCACAGTCCCTCAAATGCACTGAAAAGGTGACTGAGATTATCTATTGGTGAGAATCATTGCAGAGGATTTTCCTATAAAGATTTGTAACCCAGGAAACCCTATGGGAGTAGTCTACTCTGTCCTGTAGGGTCCCTGGGGGTTGGAATTGACTTGGTGGCAAACAGCAACATCACAAACCCACAAATACATGGTTTGGCTTTATGAAATTTTTTTTTTTCTTTTAATCTTACATAAGCATACTTATGCAACTTGCTTTTGTAAATTAACAATATGTCTTGAGAATGTTTCCTTGTTAGTGCTAATAGTACTTCTTAGTGCACATTCTTTTAACATGCCACATAGGGCTCCATGTATTGCCTTTCTATTGCTGCTGTAACAAATTTCCACAAACTGAGTGGCTTTAGACAATTTGAATTTATTATTTCACAGGTCTGAGAGTCAGAAGTCCAAACAGGGTCTCACTGGGCTAAAATCCTGGTACTGGCAGAACTGCATCTCTACTGGAGGCTCCCAGGAAAAGAATCTGTTTCTTCCCTTTTCCAGCTCCTAGAGGCTGCCTGTATCCTTGGCTCATGGCCACTTCCTCCATCTTTAAAGCCAGCAGCATAGCGTCCTCTTCAAATATCTCTCCTTCTCAGCCACCTGCCATACTCTTCCATTCAGAGGGACCCCTGTGGTGATATTGGGCCCATCCAGCTAATTCAGGATAATCTCCCCATCTCAATATCCTTAGATTTATCACACCTGCAAAGTCCCATTTGCCGTGTCTGATGGTCACAGTTTCTGTCACTACAACGTGAACATCTTTCATGGGTCTTTTTCTGTTATCACAGCGCTCACAGTCTGTAGTTATGTTTCTCTTCTCCCTGGTGATCCTTCTCATTTTCATGGCTTCAACTAGTACTTCCATGTGGATAAGGTCACATTTCTATCTCCCACTATTTACTAGACATCTCCCCTGTGATGGCTCAGGGGCCCTCAAACCCATGCTGTTTCTTACCTTTAGGTGTTTACACAGTTTGTGTCTTGGTTTGAACCCCCTTCTCTCCTCTCCTCAAGGCACACCATCTTATTTGTCTTTCAAGAGTCAATGCATGTGTACTCTTCTCTGTTGGCGATGTTGGGTAACTTCGAGTTGATTTTCTGCTCATAGTGACCCCGTGTGACAGAGTGGAACTGACATAGGGTTTTCTGGGCTACAGTCTTTACAGGAGACGTTCACTAGGTCTAGCTCCCATGGAGATGCCAAATGGATTTGAACTGACAACATTTGGGTTAGCAGCTGAGTGCTTAAGCTTTGCATGACCAGAACTCCTCACCCTTTTCCAGGATGCTTTGTTCAGCTAGATTTTACATATTTTCAGAACTATGCCTATTGCAATTTTCATTCTGTTTCATAAGTCTTGCATTTACTTGTCAATGTTTTGGGTTTGACCATTACTCTTTGTAATTCCAGTGTTTGAACTGATTCTGGTTCACAGTAGAGACTCAGTAAGTGTTGAATATATGAGGCCAGAGAGAGCGAGGGCTGAGACTAGCATTTACTTTTGAGTTTGCCCTCAAATCTACAGCTGCCTCCAACACATGGACTTATAACATTACCCCATTGATACAGTTTAGAAAGAGAGGCTTACAAGTTTGACTTCATGCCATCTCTCTGGGGGTTGCCTAAAGATCTCAACAACTCCTGTAAGATGTTCTTCTCTATGCAGAGGATCCTTTCATATCCAAGAGACCACTCCCACTCATTGTACCTTCAGAAAGAGGGGTGTATTGCTCCCCACTGTGGCTAACCTTGGATCCTGCATTGTCCCTCTAATCCTGCCCACCTCTTTGTAAATATTCTCTTTAATATCCTTTCCTCAACTTTTCAAATTGAGTGTGATTTCTGCTTCCTGCAGAACCCTGTGAAGACCCTGATTAATATGAGTAGTGGTCATATCTGATCTGTAACTATATCCTTGATGGTTAGCACAAAGCCTGCATCCCAGTGCTCAACTGATGTCTATGGAATATTGTTTTATGTAGTATTTACCAAAGTTCTTCACTTTTGTAATGACATGGAGGTAGTCATGGGATGTTATAACTAGACCTGTTCTTAAATATTTTCCAGCCATGTCCCATCATGTAACCTAAGAGGATTTTAGTGTGGATTTTGATAGAGTGAAGAAATAGTTGGTAGAAGAAAGACTTCAGAGTCATAAAAACTTGAATTTGGATTCTAGAGCAACCACTTACTGGCATGGTGACTTGGGTATGCTCAGTTTTGTCAGCAGAAAAATGAAAATAATATTAATTATATCACTGGGTTGTTGAAAAGACTAAATGTGCTGAAGTATCTGAATTTCCTGGTGTAGAATTTACACTTAGCTAAATTCTTGCCCACAGATATGACTACAGATCCTAGATGTCCTGATTTCCAATCTGGGATGTGTTCCATCTGCCATCAGACCAATCAAACTCAGGTGAACATGGAAGACCTCAGTTATAAAAAGGGCTTGATCCGGCCCAGCTTCTGTGATGCACTTCCTTGCTGTGAGACTGGTGATAAGAGAAGGAGCTCAGTTGGGTCCCAGACGCTGATTTTGCCATTTGTGTTTTCTCTTCTTTCATCTTGTCCTTATATTTGTATTTGCAACTACAAAATTCTTTACTCAAACTCATACTCGTGGGAGATAGAAGAAGAGAAAATAAAATGTGTCTTGAGCAAACTCAACAGAACTCTCCCTGGGTTCTCCTAAATGAACTCTTTCCTGATGCTAAGGTCTCTTTCTACAAGGAGAGAACTCAATAAAACTGGCATCCTATCATGTGGAAGTCCCAGCAAGCTCTTGCTCTCTCAAAGTTAGATTTTGTGGGACTGCAGTGCTAATCCAGCACATCTTGATACAGCCAACATTTCACGATGTGCTATTTCTTTCCCAAGTATTTTAGAGCTCTCAAACTCAGACATAATGAATGGAGCCATTAACGTGAACAATCACTCAACAGTATAAGTTATTTTAATGGGCCCATCACTTGAAACTAAACTTACACCATCTGTTCTACCCTTTAACTGCAAATGCAAAAAGAACACTATTCCCCATGGCATCGTAAAAACTTAGATATACGTGATTTAAATGCATGTTTTGGTTCTGTATTCAGTGCAGCATACATCTAAAGGAAGGCTCATATTGGACTTATTTTTCTATGGGAAAATAAAAATTCAGAGTGGGAGAATTTTTCTGTTCACAAAAAAGTGGTTTTTTAGTTGGCATGGGAAATGTTCTACCACATCCTCCATTCATTATTCAGTTTTTTTCCTTACAAATATTAATGGAATGCCACCATATGGCTGCACTGTACTAGACACTGGGGATGTAGAAGATGACAGTGATAATTGGCAAGACCCCTGGCACCACTAAGAAAAATAAAATGAATCATTTCATATAAATACACATACAAGTCACATAAAAACCAAAACATAAATTGTGTGTTTTGCTTCAGAATAGTAATGTGATGCAGGGGGAAGAAGTTCGCAATCAACTAGACCTTGGTTTAAAATTCACAAGCTCATTACTTTTGAGTTGATTCTGACTCATAGTGACCCCATGTATTACAGAGTAGAACTGCTTCATAGAGTTTTCTTGGCAGTAATTTTTTTTTTAAGTTATTTTGTGTTTGTTATTGAGAATATTCACAGCAAAAGACACACCAATCCAACTGTGTCTATGTGTACAATTCATTGACGTCGGGTACGTTCTTCAAGTTGTGTGACTGTTTTCACTCTCCTTTTCTGAGTTCTTCCCCCAGTTAAAACTCATTGTTCCCTAAAGTTTCTATCTAATCTTTCTAGTTACTGTTGTCACTTTGATCCCATATAGATACTTCTTAAAAGAGCATAATGCTCAAAGCAGACATATTTTACTCGAGTCAATTCCGACTCATAGTAACCCCCTCTGGGTTTCTGAGGCAGTAAATCTTTACAAAAGTAGATTGCCCAACCTTCCTTCCAAGGAGTGGCTGGTGGGTTTAAACTGCCAGCCTTCTGGTTAGCAGTCAGATGCCTTAGGCACTATGCTACCAGAGCTCCTTTGACCTATTTCCTAATTAAGCTAAACTATTGTGTGGTTCTGTTATTGTGTTAGGGAAACAGATCTCCTGGCGTATCCTTTGTGGTGCCACTGGGTGAGTTTGAACCATCAACCTTCAGATTAGCAAAAAAAAAAAAAAAAAATTTAGTCAAGTGCAAACTGTGCCATGTGCTACCCAGGAACCTTAACTCTTCTGCAGTGTGACTTATGTGAGCCTCTTTCCTTTTATGGCATTTATTTACACACCTCAGTCTGTTTCTTCACTTGGCAAATGGGAACAGTAATGTCTCTCTCATGGGTTTGCTGTGATTGAATGAGTTATATACACAAAGCTGACAGCCCAGGGACTGCTACACAGGTGGCGCCTAACGCTAATTTTCCTTCTATTTTCTAACTTGGATTTTTTTAATAGGTTTTGGGAATGACATTTCAGGCATAAAATGACAGACTCATAGAAATTTGGAGTAGAAAAGGATCCACTTTAGAAAATACTCAGCTTCATGTTCCATATTCTTTGTTATATAGACAAACAAATTTAATTAAAATTATTGACTAGCTCAAAGTCTTGTAGTTTGCATTGGTCTTTGAAAGATTCTGATTATGCACCTGTCAATAAAAACATTTGAGCATTCCCAGGAGTGTTTATTTTATTTCATATACATGGACCACCATAGTAACATATTACGTATTTTATTATTGAGATTATAATACATATTATGTATTTTATCATAATCTTTATAGAGATTATATATAATCTCTCTATATTTATACATGTAGCCAAACCAAGAAAACTCACTGCTGTTGAGTTGGTTCTGACTCACAGTGACCCCTCCTATAGATATATGAGCTCTGGTGACATAGTGCCTAAAGCATTTGAGTGCTAAACAGAGGGCTGGTGGTTCAAATCCACCAGCCACTCTTTGGAAGGAAGGTTGGGCAATCTACTTCCATAGAGATACCGCCTCAGAAACCCAAGGAGGGGTCATTATGAGTCAAATTGATTTGACAGCAGTGAGTTTGTTTATATATATGTATATGTATGTGTATGTCTCTGTGTGTGTGTGTGTGTGTGTGTGTATGACTAGTTGCTGTTGGGTTGCTGTTGAGTTGACACAGTAACCCCATGTATGCAGAGAGAGTATATAACTGCTCCACAGGGTTTACAATGATGCAACCTTTTGAAAGATGGCAGGCCCTTTATTCTGAGGTGTCTGGGGTGAATTTGAACCACTAACTTTGGATTAGTAGTTGGGAGCTTAACTGTTAGCACCACTCAGAGACCAAAAAATGAGACAATAATAAAAGAACAATATTTGTCATATCTCACTAGTGATAGCTCCGCACTATGCTAAGGCATGTGGACTAGTCTCTTGGGATGTGCTATACACTTAGAATAAAGTTCATTATTCACAGGAATATATCATTCTCCCAAACCAATATTTAAAAAACACATTTGAGGGATTTTGAATTGACCTCTTGTTAGATCTGGGAGCTCTGGTAGCATAGTGGCTACGGCACTTGACTGCTAACCAGAAGGCTGGTGGTTCAAATCCACCAGCCACTCCTCGGAAGGAAGATGGGGCAATCTACTTCCGTAGTGATATTGCCTCGGAAACCCAAGGAGGGGTTGCTATGAGCCGGGTCCGACTTGATGGCAAACAACAACAACAA
This sequence comes from Orycteropus afer afer, assembly GCF_000298275.1. Taxonomy (NCBI): domain Eukaryota; kingdom Metazoa; phylum Chordata; class Mammalia; order Tubulidentata; family Orycteropodidae; genus Orycteropus; species Orycteropus afer. The sequence goes on along the minus strand of NW_006921849.1, from coordinate 2,017,411 downwards.
CAACTTGTTAGATCTGATTAGAAAATCATTATTTCTGTCTTGTGTTAGAGTGACCAAGAGTTCATACTAGAAGGAAGAGACATATCAACTCCGCCATTTTCTTGTTTTTCACTTTTATTAGTTTTCTGCTCAATGGGTGGCTTCTTTGTAGGAAGAATGTTTTTAGCCCCTTCTCCTTTTCATATTAATTAGGTGGTTAAAACTTGGCAGAAAAATGCACAAGTCCACTGGACCAGGTTCATGTTAATACAATGACAGTGAGTGACTGTGTAAGGGAGTGTTGCTGGCTCCTCCACATCATGGAACTTGTGCTTCTGGATATTCTGTGACCAGTATGTGTTTGTGATCTTCTGTCACAAAGGCCAGGGTAGGGTGGAGAATCTATCTGTGGATGGATTGCTCAAAAAGGTTTTCTTATTTTTTTTCAGGATAAACAAATGATTGCCCAAATATTTTCTTCCTCTATCCCAAATCATAATCTTGTTCACCTATTTCTGGAGGCCACTGAATTCATGAAAGAGGAAGGACAAGAGTCTGAGTCTACTGGTTCCAAATCTAGGCTTTTTTCTTAAAAAAAAAAAAAAAGAAGAAGAAGAAGAAGCAATGAACACATTTTTGTTTTATTGCAGTATAACATCTGTGCAGAAAAGTGTACTTAGTACAGTGTGCCTATCATAAGTGTACACTTTCATGAGTTTTCCCAGAGTGCACCCACCCACATAAGCACCATGCAGAGCAAGAACTAGAACCATCCCAGCACCTCAGAGAGTTCTTGTGCCTCCTCCTTCCTCTAAATAACTCCTCTACTGACTTCTAACACCACAGATTAATTTTGCCTGTTTTGAATTTTACATTATTTTGGAACATTATTTTGGATTTGGCTTTCTTTTGTTTAACATTATCTTTGTGAGTTTTATCTGTGTTGGCAATTATAGAGCTTATTCATTTTTCTTTGCTATATAATATTTTATTGGCTCATCCGTTTTAGAGTTGACAGACATTTCCAGTTTTTGGCTATTATGAATAATGCCCCAATGAGCATTCTTATACATTTGGTGCATGCATTTGGTTTGGATATGTATGTATTTCTATTGGATGCATATATAAGAGACATATCTAACAGTGGAATTGTTAGGTCATTGTGGTAGTTAAGGTTGTTGTCAAGTTGGCTGGGCCTGGTTGAGTGGTTGGCAGCTGGTGGTAGTTATTCTCTATAATGAGACTGGCAAGCAACTCCATGGTGGAATCTGCCATGAGCAGCTGAGTAGCTGCTTTAGGGATGTGGTCTGTTGTTGTTTTGATGTGCCATCGAGTCAGACCGACTCATAGCAACCCCTCCTTGGGTTTCTGAGGCAATATCACTACAGAAGTAGATTGCCCCATTTTCCTTCTGAGGAGTGGCTGGTGGGTGTGAACCACCAGCCTTCTGGTTAGCAGTCAAGTGTCTTAGGCACTACGCTACCAGAACTCCCAGGGATGTGGTCTACTTCCCTTATGTCTACTTCCCTTATATAAGGGGAAGCTTTGAGATTGGTCTCCAGCCTTTCGGGATGTTTGATCCCTGCATGTAGACAAGTCATTGTTCAACAACCTACCATGCCCTGCTGATCTTGGGACTTTATCTGGACTTGAATTAGTGGCCTGCCATGTTGTTTGGTGACATTGGTACTATGACTTTCTACTTATATACCTGGGTTTGTCAGCTTCAGCAGCCAGCAGCTGTCTGAGTGAAGAACAGCCTCCAGCTTCAGTGGGCCAGGAGCAGGAGGCAGAGCTAAAACCCAAGCTTCAGGGGCTTTCACCCAGTCCCTTGAGCCTGGCACTTTGAACTCAGATTTAAAGCTTCCAAAAGTGTAAGAGAGTAAACTGTTTGTACAAGACATTCCATTTGTGATATATTCCTGTGGCACTAGGTAACCAAAACAATCAGAGTAGATGTATATCGAACTTTAGTAGGTATAGCCTGTATTAGTCAACTATTGCCACAATAGTGTTATGAAATGAGCCACATCAAAATGAGTAAGACACAACAATTTGTTGTTGTTATGTGCTGTCGAGTTGGCCCTGACTCATAGCAACCCCTCCTTGGGTTTCCAAGGCAGTATCACTACAGAAGTAGATTGCCCAACCTTCCTTCTGAGGAGTGGCTGGTGGGTTTGAA
>NW_006921849.1:2006249-2015150 GCF_000298275.1 Orycteropus afer afer | reverse complement strand
GGGTTTGAACTGCCAGCCTTCTGGTTAGCAGTCAAGTGCCTCAGGCACTATGCTACCAGAGCTCCTGATACAACAATTAGCATTTATTAATCACATATTTGTGGGTTGGCTGGGTTCTGTTGATATAGGCTGAACACAGCTGGGCTTGGATGTGTCTCTCAGCATTCTTGGACCAGTGTCCTCTCAAGGCATATTTTTCTCATGGCAAAAAGCTGGAGCCAAGATGGAACACCCAATAGAAAAATCACATTTTAAGCCTCTGCTCACATCATGTCTGTGAGCATCTCATTAATCAAAACAAGGCACATGGGCAAACCCAAGGGATGAGGGATATTCACTCTACCTACCATGAGGATATTCTAGTTGTGTGGATGTATAATTCTATGGCAAAGAAATAAAGAATAGAGACCAAGAGTTCAACCGATCAAATAGTTTCTGTGATGTACCAATTTACACTGCCTACAACTGGTTCTGAAAGTTCCTATGACTCCCTGTTCTGGTTACTTAGTGCCACTCTGACAGGAAACACCACAAACAGGAATTTAAGAAACAGGAATTTTAACAAACAGGGATCTATTTCCTTAAAAAACAGGAATTTATTCTCTTACAGTTCGGGAAGCTAGAAGTCCAAGTTCAAAGTGCCAGGTTCTAGGGGCTGGGTGAAAGCCCCTTGACCTTGGGCTTCAGCTCTGCCTCCTGCTCCTGGCCCAGTGGAGCTAGAGGCATCTCTTCACTCAGGCAGCTACTGGCTGCTGAGGCTGACAAGCCCCAAGGATGACAAATAAAATGGCACCATCCCAATGTTACCAAACCACACGGCAGGCCATTAATTCAAGTCCATTGTAAGTCCCAAGGTCGGCAGAGTATGGCAGGCTGCTGAACAATGACATGACTACATGCAGGGTCCAAGCGTGCCATATGCTGGAGACCATTCCCCAAGGCTTCTGCTTATATACAGGAAGCAGACCACAGTCCCTAACGCAGCTACTCAGCTGGTCACAGTAGACTCCATCATGGAGTTGATTACCAGTCTCATCATGGGGAATACTACATCCAGATGACCAGCCATTCAACCAGGCCTGAACTACCACAATTCCACCCCTTGTCAACTTGGCATCCGTACAGATCTTCATTGGGTGGAATCTGTATAGATCTCTCTCACTGGGTGGCTCCAGTCCCCTGTTGTTGTTGTTGTTGTTGTTTGCCGTTGAGTCGGAACTGACTCGTAGCGACCCCTCCTTGGGTTTCCCAGGCAGTATCGCTACAGAAGTAGATTGTCCCATCTTCCTTCTTAGGAGTGGCTGATGGGTTTGAACCACCAGCCTTCTGGTTAGCAGTCAAGTGCCTTAGGCACTATGCTACCAGAGCTCCAGTGCCCTAGTTCCTAAGTAGTGACCTCAGCCCCTTGACCTGGCAGGCCCATTCTTCCCCCTTTTGGGCATGGCGGCCCTGCCCCTCACTCTTGGGCAGCAGCTGTGGCTCCATCCCACTAGCTCACATGAATGAGCAGCCCCACACTCCAGAACCAAGTTGGTGAAGGCTTGGCTCTTTGAAACCTAGGGGGCTGTGGTGGTTCCACCCCCAAAGGCCATGGTCCTACCCTTAAGGCTGAGGCAGCTCTGCTTCCATTTCCTTGGTCTCTCAGCTTCTGCCAATTAATGCCGAAGGCAACCCACTCTGCCAGGAAGCTACCTATGCAATGGCACCGACTTTCTCCTCTGTGGGCTGGTAAGCCTGTTGCTGTTTAATGCTGGTTTCTGGGCTCTGCTACTGCCCTCTCTCATGCTGGTCTCTCGGCTCTGCTCCAGCTGTCTCTCATGCCATATGCTGGGGTCTCTCTGCCAAGGTCTCGGGTCAAGGACACACTCCACTCCTGTTTCCACATTTTAGGCATCTGTCAGAGCAGCACATCATTCTATTGGTACTAAATTCTATTCTGGTTACCTAGTGTCAGTCTGACAGGAAACACCACAAATGGGATGGCCTTAACAAACAGGAGTTTATTCTCTTACAGTTTGGGAGGATAGAAGTCTGAGTTCAAAGTGCCAAGCTCTAGGGGCTGGGTGAAAGCCCCTCGACCTTGGGCTTCAGCTCCGCCTCTTGCTCTGGGCCCACTGGAGCTAGAGGCATCTCTTCACTCAGGCACCTACTATTTACTGGCTGCTGAGGCTAACAAGCCCAAGGTCGACAAATAAAATGGCACAGTCCCGGTGTCACCAAACCACACAGCAGGGCATTAATTCAAGACTATTGTAAGTCCCAAGGTCAGCAGGTTGTGGCAGACTGCTAAACAATGACCTGGCTACATACAAGGTCCAAGTGTGCCATAAACTAAGCCTTCTGCTTATATACAGGAAGCAGACCACAGTCCCTAAGCAGCTACTTAGCTGCTCACAGTAGATTCCACCATGGAGTTGATTACCAGTCTCATCACGGGGAATACTACATCCAGCTGCCTAGCCATTCAACCAGGCCCAGCCAAGTTGACACACCAACTGAAATACCACACTCCCCACCCTCAACATTTGGCATTTCAGTCTTTTCAATGGTGGTCACTCAGTGTTGTGGTTTTAATTTGTGTCTCCCTTATGATGAAAGAATTTGAGCATCATTTCATATATTTATTGGCCTTTTCTAAAGTGTCTCCTCAAGTGTTTTACTCATTAAAAAAATTAGATTGCCGGTCTTTTCCTCATTGATTCATACGATGTATTCTGAATATGAGTCTTTGGTGGTGTGTCTTCTCCCACTCTGTGTCTTGCGTTTTCACTCCCTTTATTGTGTCTGTGGATGAATACGTATTTTAAATTTGAATAGAGTCCAGTTTCCCACTCTTTCCCTTTATTATCAATGAATTTTATATTTAAGAAATCCTTGCCTACTTCAAGGTGATGAAGCTATTCTCTTATATCTCTATCTAAAAGTGTTAGTTGTTCTGCTTTTCACATTTAGCTCCACCATCTGTCTGGGATTGATTTTTATGTACTTTATGAAGTCGTGGCCCACATTCACATGGATATACACTTGACCCAGCTCCATTTATTGGAGTATCTTTCCCTACTAAACTGCAGGGCCACTTTCATCATATTAGCTGCTCATTTATATGTTGTCCAATCCTGGATTCTGTTCTACTCCATTGGCCTATCAGTTGGTCTTTGTGCCAATACTACTCTCTTAATTACTGTAGCTTCCTAGTAAGTCTTGATATCTGGTAGTGTCACTCCTCGAAATTTGTTCTTCTTCAAGAATGCTTGATTTTCCTGACCCTTTGTTTCAATTAACCATGTTTCAAAAAGCTTGCCAATTTTTACAACAATCCTGTTGGGGTATTGATTAGAAAACCAATAATTATTGTGAAAACCAATAACTTGTGAAGCATTGATTGTTATATTTTTCAATCTATAAACATAATATTATCCCTCCATTCATTTAAGTCTTTTAAATATTTTACTCAGTAGATTTCTGAGTAGAGATCTTGTGTCTCTTCTTCTCCATTTTTCTGTTTCTTTCAATATTACATCCAGTTATTTGATATTTTTTGATTCTACTGTAAAAGGTCTCGTTTTCTTTCTTTCCTTTTTTGCATATATTCCCTTTCGCCTAGACATACCTGATCATTCAGCCTGTCCACCTATGTATCCACTCATAGATTAATGTTGTTGTTACTGGTAGTGCAGGATTGTGTATGTAGTACTGTTTACCTTTGGTTTCTGCACCTCTTGTGCACTTTTCTGTGTCTTCCTTTTCCATAGTGTTATTGTGTTGGTCACTCATTTTTGGTAAAGGCCTTTCCCTTCACTGAAATCAATACTTGTCTCTTACCTATCTAGCAATTTTCCCTCATCCCTACCATCTCTGGTAATCAACACAGAAAGTTTCCTTCCTTGACAGTATATCTTTCCTTGATTTTTTTACAACAGTAGACTAATACAATATTTGTCTCTCTGTGATTGACTTACTTCATGCACCATAATGTCCTCCAAATTCATCCATGTTGTGAGGTGTTATGAAAAGTCTACATAATTCTTCATTGTTGCATAGTATTCCACTGTGAGCATGTGCCATAGTTTTCTTATCCATTCCTCTGTTGATGGGCACTTAGGTTGATTCCATCTCTTTGCTGTTGTGAATAGTGCTGCAATGAACATGGGTGTGCGTACATCTATTTGTTTCCTGGTTCTCACTTCTTTAAGATATATGTGTAATAATAGTATTGCTGGATCAAATGGTATTTTTATGTCCAACTTTTTAAGGAATTGCCATACTGATTTCCACATGGTTGTATCATTTTACAGTCCGACCAGCAGTGTATGAAAACCCCGATCTCTCTACATGTTTGCCAGCATTTGTTATTTTCTGTCTTGTTGAACTTTGCTACTAGTGCTGGAGCAAGATGGTATCTGATTGTTGCTTTGATTTGCATCTCTCTAATGGCTATGTGATCATTCATGTATATTTCTTCACGTTTGTTGGCTACCTGAATGTCTTCTTTGGTGAAGTGTCTGGTCATGTCTTCTGCCTTTTTTTTTTTTTTTTTTTTGCAGTGTTCCCTTCCCTCCCCTCGCCTGCCCTGGTAACCAGCAAAGAAAGTTTCCTTCCATATATAAACCTTTCCTTGAATTTTCACAGTAATGGAATAATTTTTTAAATCGGATTGTTTGTCTTTTTGATGGTGAAATGTTTGGGTTTTCTATAAATTTTAGAGATAAGTCTCTTGTCAAATATATCATTGCCAAATATTTTTTCCCAATCTGTAGGTTCTCTTTTCATTTTTTTGGAGAAGTCTTTTAGTGTACATAAGAATTTAAGTTTTAGAAAGTCCTGATCATCTTCTGATTGTGCATTTTTACTTATGTTTCATAGTCTATGAATGCTATATATGTACATATAATGCCGTATGTTCAAACCAAACCAAACTCAATGCTGTCGAGTTGATCCGACTCATAGTGACCTCCCCTTGGTTTCCAAGGTGGTATCACTACAGAAGTAGATTATTGCCCAATCTTCCTTCTGAGGAGTAGCTGGTGGGCTTGAACCTCCAGCCTTCTGGTGAGCAATCAAATGCCTTAGTCCCTTAGGCCCACCACCAGTAGGGCCCCTAAATTTACCCTTATTTTTTCCTTGATGAACTTTATAGTTTTAGATTTTACATTTAAGTCTTTGAACCATCTGGAGTTAGTTTTGTGTATAATGTGATGTATGGATCTTGTTATATTTTTCTGCAAATGGGTATCCAGGTTTGCCAGCACCATTTGTTAGAGACCATCTCATCCCCATTTAATGAACTTTGGCCCTTTGCCAAAGATCAGCTGACTTATATGTGGATTGATCTATTTCTGGGTTCTAAATTCTGTTCCAATGGTCTATATGTCTGTCTTTGTACCAGTACCAGGCTGTTTTGACTACTGTGGCTGTAGAGTAGGGTTTGAGATCTGAGAAAGTGAGACCTCCTACTTTGTTCTTCTTCTTCAGTAGTGGTTTGCTTGTCCAAGGGCTCTTTCCTTTCCATATAAAATTAGTGATTGTTTTTTCCATGTCCTTAAAGAATGTTGATGGAATCTGAATTGGGATTGCATTGAATGTATAGATTGCTTTGGGTAGTATTGATATCTTCACAATATTCAGTCTTACTATCCATGAGCATGGTATGTTCTTCCATTTATGTAAATCTTATATAGTTTCTTGAAGTAGTGTTTTATAGTTTTCTTTGTACAGTTTTTTTTTGGTCCCTGGTAAGAGTAATTCCCAAGTATTTTATTATTATTATTTTGTAAAAGATGTCTTTTAAAGATTTATTTTCTTATACTTTCTTGTTTTTATATAGAATTTATTTTTATATGTGTTCTTTTCTAGTGGCTTTGCTAAATTATTCATCCTAATCACATATTTGTACTTCTTTTAGATTTTCTATGTACATAGTAGGTGCTCTGGTGGTGTAGTACCTAAGGCATTTGACTGCTAGCCAGAATGTCATCTGCAAATAATGAAATTTTTTTTTTCCAACTCTTATATATTTTTTTCTTTATCATGCATTATTGCTTTAATACACTACCTTTAAATAAGATATTTTCTGAAGTTCTTTGTTGTAGGTACCCTCAATCAAATTTAAGATGTCATTTTCTAGTCCTAGTTGGCAAAGGTTGATTTTTCCCCCCAATATTTGCATCATTACCATGTTTATTTAATTTTATTGTTTTATTCCATTAATACAGTGGGTTACATCCACTGATGTTTGAATATTAAATCAACCTTATATTCAGGTATGAATGGGGCTCTGGAAAAAATACTTCTCTATCTGTGAACCCGTAAGACCCAAGAAATGCGTTATCTGTTCCCAAAATACAATGGTGGGATAGGCCTAGGATAATAGTTATTAACATAACTATTCAAGAAGGAGGAAGCTCTAGTAGTGTAGTGCCTAAAGCACTTGACTGCTAACCAGAAGGCTGGAGGTTCAAACCCACCAGCCACTCCTCAGAAGGAAGGTTGGGCATCTACTTCTGTAGTGATACTGCCTTGGAAACCCAAGGAGTGGTTGCTATGAGTCAGGGATGACTCGACGGCACATAACAACAACAACAAACAAATTAAAAAAGGAGAAAATGGAAATAATACAAGAAGTCATCAGTCCCAACCAATTTTGAAATCCAGCCAGGTACATTCCATTTGGTTTCGAGGCCTGAAAATAATCCTCTGTGGCTGAGTCTCCTTCCTCTTTGCTCTCAGCTCCACCTTCTGAGCCTGCAACAACCCGGTAGGCCCCTGCCTCTATGCCTGTGGCAGCTCTGTGGGTCTCTGGGTTGGAGACTCCTCCCTTTGGGCTCATGGCTTCATGTTTAGAGACATATTTCCTTTTTTGTAAAAGGTAGCACGTTTGTGAGTGTGGCATTGGTGGTTCAGTGGTAGAATTTTTTCCTTCCATGGAAGAGACCTGAATGTGATTCCCAGGCAATGTACCTTGTGCTCAGCCATCACCCATCTGTCAATGGAGGTTTGTGTGCTCCTCAGAAGGAAGACTGGGCAATCTACTTCCATAGAGATACTGCCTCAGAAACCCAAGGAGGGGTCGCTATGAGTCAGAACTGACTTGGAAGCAGTGAGTATTTTTAGACGATGCTGAACAGATTTCAGTGGAAGTTGTAGACTAAGAGAGACTAAGAAAGACCTGGAGATTCACTTTTGAAAATAAGCTAAGGAAATCCTTATGGATTACATTGTCCATTTCACCACAGATAATGGGATGGCACTGTACAGAGCAGCATTGTGTTCCATTGCACATGGGTCATCATGACTTGGAGCTGACTTGAGGGAAGCTAACAACGACAAAAATGTGTGTACAGCTGTTGAGGAGCTGAGTAGTTTGATCAGCCTGTTTCTTGCCTGTTGCATTTTGAGAGTTTGTCAGCCTTCTTTCATTTTGTATTTTCTCTATATCTTTCAGTGCAAGTTGGCAGTGTTTCTGCTGGTATAAGATTCTGAAGAATTTTGTGTCCTGTGTATGTCATGGATATTCACTCCATTTAGACAAGAGAGTTCTTCATAGAAGTTTCCTGGAAAATCTCATCTCTATTACTAGTTTCTGGTAAGATGGCCAAAGGGATTCATAAGAAACACTCCTAATCTCTTCAAAGAACCTCAGTGTGACTGAGTCCTCTGATTTTTTGATCCTGTTAAAGCAGGATTTTTGTTGTTGCTAGCTGTCTTTGAGTTGGTCCCTGACTCATGGTGACCCTGTGGACAACAGAAGGAAGTATATTATCCAGTCCTGTGCCAATCCGCATGAATGACTGCAGTGCAGACTGTTGTGATCTATAGAGTTTTCACTGACTGATTTTCAAAAGCAGATTTCCAGGCCCTTCTTCCAAGTCCGTTTTAGTCTGGAAGCTTTGCTGAAAGCTGTTCGACATCAGAGCAACACGCAAGCCTCCATTGACACACGGGTAGCTGTGCATGAAGTGCATGGCCAGGAACTGAACTCAGATCTCCTGCATGGAAGGTGAGAATTCTACCACTGACCCACAACTTCTTTGTCCAAGCAAAGAGTTTTTCAACCATAACTTTTCCCGTAGCTTTCTCTCCAGAGAAATTTCTGGAGTGAATTTCCTAATTTTAGCAGCTTCTGCCCAGGATAGGCAAAGAATTTCCCAAATCATCTAGGTATAGTTTCTTTTGCTTAATAAGTCCTTCTTCAGTCTTCTTTTTCCTCTCATATTTTACTATAAACCACAAAAAGAAACAAATTACACCTTCAACATCTTGCCTGGAAATCTCCTCAGCTAAATATCCAACTTCATTGTTTGTAAGTTTGGGTTTCTGCATAACTGCAGGACACAATTCAGCTACGTTTTCAGTCACTATGTAACAAGGATCTCCTTTCCTTTGGTTTTCAATAACATGTTTCTTGTTTCCATCTGAGCTTTTACTTATAGTGCCTTTAATGACGGTATTTCTACCAACAATCTGTTCATAACCATTTAGGCTTTCTCTTAGATGGCATAAGTCTTCCCTACCATGCTCCTCACTTCCTTTTGAGTCCTCAGTAGTTGTTAACATCATTATTTTTACTAAGTCTGTTCAAGGCAATATATTTGCTCCTCAAAATCTCCCAGCCTCTGTCTGTTGCCCAATTCCACAGCCGCTTCCACATTTTCAGATATTTGTTATAGTAGCATACAGCTTCCAAGTATCAACATCTATATTAGCTTCCTGTCACTCCTATAACAAACTGTCACCAACTTGGAGGCTTAAAACAGCACAAATTGATTATCTTACAGTTTTGGAGGTCAGAGTCCAAAATGGGTCTCCCTGGGGTGAAATCAAGGTTTTGGAAAGGCTGCAATTCTTCTGTAGTCTCAAGATCATAATTCATTTGTTTGTCCTTCCCAGCTTGTAGAGCCTGCC
>NW_006921849.1:1996330-2002053 GCF_000298275.1 Orycteropus afer afer | reverse complement strand
TTTTGTTTCCTGTGTTTTGAGATGTAATCCATACTGAAGGCTGTAGTCTTTGATCTTCATCAGTGAGTGCTTCAAGCCATCTTTGCTTTCAGCAAGGAAGGTTGTGTCATCTGTGTATCTCAGGTTGTTAATGAGTCTTCCTGCAATCCTGATGCTGCTAAACTTCATATAGTGCAGTGTCTTGGATTACTTGCTCAGCATACAGATTGAATACATATTCTACTTTACTGGACATGATATCCTTCTCCAGGGATTGGTCTCTTCTGATGTGATGGCAACTGTTTATTTATTTATTTTTCCCATTTCTTTTAGAAAGAGAGCTTTAAGAGAGCAGAGTTGGTATTCATAGTGTATCTCCAGCATCCAGAGCAGAGTCTGGTACATGGTAGCTCCTCAATAAATGCTGAGTTCTAAATTCTAAACACACACACGCACACATACAGGCACACCATTGCCATCATAGAAAAATCCACACCCCTCACCCCTTTCTATTGACTGAACATGATCTGCTCCAAGGTGATCTGAGTACTGCCTCTCTCTCACTCTACCCCTGACCTCCCTCATTTTCAATCCTGAGGCTCCTTCCTTAGCCTGAATTTCCTCCCACTGAACTCCTCTAAGGAGCTCTGGTGGCATAGTGGATAAGGTATTTTGCTGCTAATCCAAAGGTCAGTGGTTCAAACCCACCAGCTTCTCTGCAGAAGGAAGATGGGGCAATCTACTGCAGTAAAGATTTACAGCTTCAGAAATGGATGGGAGTCGCTATGAGTCAGAATCGACTTCATGGCAGTGAGTTTGGTTTCTTTTGGGGACTCCTCTGAGCACCTTGCAAATAAGTCCCTTGGGCTTCCCTTACCCACTCTCCAGATGGTCCCTAATATTTTGGAATTTGGAGCCACCATGCCACTATGTCGTTCTCCAGGGTCTCCAGTCTAAGGCATGCTTCAGCCTCTTCCTCAAATCTAATTCTGTGCTTTCAGTAATTTCATGCTCTATCTTGCACCTGTCTCCAGGCCTCTTTGTCACTCCCCTCTCTTTCTAGAATTCCCACACAAGGGAGTGTAGTGCTGTGCTGTTTATTTACCAGTGGAATCTCAGAGATGTTATAAATAACGTTAACATATTGTGCAGCCTTCTTGGTTCTTTGTGTCCTTTATACATGGATTATATTCAGCAGTTGACACTACATTTACAGGATACACAATTCCAATTTTTATGAAAAAAAAATTATTACTTTATTTCTGGGCAATCTCCTAGCTTAAGAGGTAGACAACTAAATCATTGTGATTTTACATTCCCACAGAGAGATAGAATAATATGATATTATAATAACTAAAAAGCTATTATGCTGGTTAATTACCATTTGAAACAATTTATTGTTCTAAAGAGATAATAAATAGATGGGAATACAGAGAAATTATGGCATACTGAGCAAATACGTGTGTGTGTGTGTGTGTGTGTGTGTGTCGTATGCCATAATAGAACACAAATATATCTCTTTGATAACCAACCCATTGAAACTAAATCCATTGCCATTGAGCTGATTCTGACTCATAGCAACCCTATAGGACAGTCAAACTACCCTGTAGGGTTCCCCAAACTGTACATCTTTACAGAAGCAGACTGTTAGATCTTTGTCCTGTGGAGTGTCTGGTGGGTCTGCTAACAGATCTTTGTGTTCACAGCCAAGCACTTAATCACTATGTCACCAGGGCTTCTTGTTTGATAACTGTTATATGTAAATACTAACCTTTTAAAAACAGGATTTTGCATACACTTGGAATTTCACTCCTGTTCCCAACTTACCATACAGAAAAATTCCTCTGTATTTATCACATCACTGACACAGAACTTGCTTCCACATGATTTTGGAATGCTTTGGGGCAAACCAGAATAGTGAGAACATTCAACCAGTTCTTAACATAAATAAATAAATAAAATAAAATAATGAATCAACAAGTTCTTAAATAAATAAATACAATTAAGTATCCTTTGCATTCTAATATACTGATGTGCAACTCTATCCAGTTTCCTGCCTGTTTTTCCTCTGATCTCTGTAAGCTCTCCCCTGGCCAAACCCCTCTGTTTGAATAGTACTAATTTGTAATTCACCACCTTCCATCTGGGGATACAGATCCATGCAGCCACAATGGGAGGAATTTGCTCAGCACCTGGCTGAACATATTGGTTTCGGCATATTTACCCAAATCATTAGTAAAACATCAGAAACAGTCGCCTCTGGCACATCAGATCTCAAGCAGGGGTTTTGTCACTTAACATTAATGCAATTTGAGATTGACCTTCACTCACGGGAGCCCTGCATTTCCATTCCTGGATTGGGCCCATTAAAAAATCTGTAGAGACGAGGAGAAATGTGGGAGGTAGTTCAGATAGCTCCAGCTTCGTGTTTGGTACATATTCAGAGAATAATTTCTAGACTCTTCCTTTTCATCTCATTTTAACTTCTCCAATTCCTTTGGTTGGGACTGTGTGGAGAGCTATTGCAAATCTCATTTCCTGTGGACCTATCAAATCCAATCTTTTTAGCTTCCTCTGTTTGGCTGAGGGATTAGAGCTTCTTAGCTTTAAAGTGAATTTGGAATGTACGTTGAGGGTCAGAGGTGAAGGAACAGTTTGCCTCCTTCCAGTTGGGCCTGGAAGTGTCCTTTTTGATTTACAAGTCTGGAAACCACCAAAAGCCTTCTTATTGTCCTTATTGTTTTCTTACAGCTGGAAAATGCCCATTCCTTGGCAGCAAAATCTTCTTCCCTGCTCTTGCCTTTGGTGTAGAATTCATTATTGTAATGCCTTGTTTGCTTACATTTTTATCTGCTGATAATAGGCTTTTCAGTCTTCACCATTCAAGGTCCCTAGTCTCAGAGGGAAGAGAAAAAGCAAAGGATGGGAGGGGAATGATTTTGTCTGGGAGTAGCTTCGCAGTGTGAATTCTGAACATTTAACTTTAACACGGAAATCAGGATTTGTGAATGGTCCCGCCTGTTCTCCCAGGTCTGTGTCCGGTTGGTGTGCCAGAGCTACAGGTGAAGTATTATATGTGCTGCTCTCAGTTACCCTACAGTTGGCTCTGACTCACGGCCACCTTATGTTTATTAGAAGGAACTGTTACCCAATTTTGTACCATCTTCATGATCATAAAGGAGCTCTGCTGGTGCAGTGGTTAAGGCATTCCTCTGCTAACCAAAAGGTCAGTGGTTCCAGCTTACCAGCCACTCCATGGGAGAAAGATGAAGCAGTCTGCCTCCACAAAGATTTACAGCTTTGGAAGCCCTATGGAGGTCACTATGAATCAACTCGATGGCAGTGGGCTTGGTTTTTGGTTTTTCATGATTGTCGGTTGTGTTTGAGTCCATTGCTGTCACTATTGTGTTGACACATCTCATGGTTTCCCTCATTTTGGAGGATCCTCTACTTCACCAAATGTGACGTCCTTTTCTAATGACTCATCCTTCCTGATGGTGTCCAAAATAAACAAGTCAAAGTCTCACTGAACTCACTTCTAAGGAGCATGCTTGTTGTGTTTATTTTAAGACTGATTTATTTATTCTTTTGGCAGCCCATGGTATGTATCTTCAATACTCTTCTCCAACACCATTGGTCAAATGCATAATTTTTCCATCAAATGACATCTTCATTTTTGAAAACTTTCAAGAGGTCTTTTATAGCAAAATTTCCCCATGCAATACATCCTTTGATTTCCTGACTGCTGCTTCCATTGATGTTGATTGTTGAACTAAGTAGAACAAAACTATTGACAATTTCAATTTCTTCTTCAGTTATCATGATGTTGTTTATTGGTCCACTTTATTGAATTTTCAATTTTTTTGGGGTCCAGCATAATCCATCTTGAAGATGGTATTCTTTTTCCTTCATTACTGAATGCTTCAAGCCATCTTCACTTTTGGCAAATAAGGTTATGTTATCTGCGTATTGTAGCTTATTAATAAGTCTTTCTCCAATCCTGATGCTGAGTTCTTTCTCATATAGTCCAGCTTACCAGATTGTTTGTTCAGCATACAGATGGAATAAGTAAGGTAAAAAGACACAACGCTGGTATGCACACTTGCTATTCCTTTTAAGAGGAGCATCACATGATAGAAGGAAACTACTTAGTGCTGCTGTAGGAGGGAGATCTTCAGGTGAACCTGGATCTTCATGGCAGAGAGGAGACCCCATTTGTTCCCTATACATCCAGGAACATAGTACAGCCTTCTCACTGCCCCTACCCTCTACCAGACTCAGCACCCCTAAGTTGAACAGGTAGTATAAATGGAGTTGTGAAGATAAGGTAAGGTAAGTAAGGTGACCAAGAAAGATGTCAACGTGTTCTTTCTGGGGGCACAATTCAATGCATAACACAAGTGTTGATGCTCTAGGGAGGACCGAGCTAGTGTTCTGGCTGGTCCTTTAGACTCAGCTAGTCAGATATACACACCTGAGACTCTGGATAATGTCTTGGTTAACTCGTGCTGCTGTAACACAGATATCATAGTGGGCGTCCCCAAAGAACAGATATTTTATTTTCTCACAGTTCTGGAAGCTGGAAGCCCAAATAGGGGTCTTGGCCATGTCTAGTCCTTCCTTATTGGTCACCGTGGGCATTCCTTGGTTTGTAGATGACCCTCCCATGACATCTATCTCCATGTGTCTCTATGTCTATTCTGGCTTTTTGTGACTCAGAAATGATTAGATTTAGTTTCAATCTATACTGGTATGACCTCATAAATATTAAAAAAAGAAAATACCTATTTCCAAATAGGATCATGTCTACAGGTAAAAGGACCAGGAATTCAGCATGCGTATTTTGGAGGACACAATTGAATCCATAACAAATGGTGTGATATTGATGCAAAGAACAGAGACAGTGGGGAAACCATTTGGGGAGGCAAATGGTGACAATTATAACTGCAATATACAGCTTCCAGAAGCAGCAGTGGCCACAGCATGGTCAGCACTCTCAGGGTCCAACATCAGTAGTGCCCTATGTGTGCATGGTAAACCTTGACTCAGCCAAGATAGCAATGCTGTCCTCCCTGGAAAGATTCCGCAGTTCAGTTTTAGGCAGTTTTTTTTCCAGAAGCACAGCCTAAACATGTGGTTTCCTCTCCTTCCTTCAGCACTGAACTTCTCAGCATTCTTTCTGCAGAACAGTTATTGGCTAAGTTAACCAAAGATTTTCGTTGTATGTAATATTCTGTCCATTTAATTCACTTTGAATTATTCCAGTTCATATCAAAACAAAACAAAACAGAACAGAAAACTCACTGTCATTGAGTCATCTTCGACTCAGAGTGATGCCATTGCGCTTCCTAGACCGAAATCGTGCTCACTTCAGCAGCACATGTACTAAAATTGGAAAGACGCAGAAAAGATTAGCATGGCCCCTGGCAAGGATGACACACAAATTTGTGAAGTGTTCTGTGTACTTTTTGGGGGGAGCTCTGGTAACGTAGTGTCTAAGGCACTTGACTGCTAACTAGAAGGCTGGCAGTTCAAACCCATCACCATTCCTGGGAAGGAAGGTTGGGCAATGTACTTCCGTAGTGATACTGCCTCAGAAATCCAAGGAGGGGTCGCTATGAGTCGGGTCCAACTTGACGACACATAACAACAACAACAGGCTGTAAATATTTACAGAAGTAGATTGCCCCATTTTCCTCCTGCAGGGCAGCTGGTTGGTTTGAATTGCTAACCATCTGGTTAGC
>NW_006921849.1:1986773-1995735 GCF_000298275.1 Orycteropus afer afer | reverse complement strand
GAAGATGTGCTGCTAAAAGAGACACATGCTGCTGGGAAAGAGACGCAAGAGACACACATTGCTGAGTGAGACATCAAGGGACATGCACTGCTGGGAGAGAGACTGAGTGTTCTTCCTGAACTTGAATTGTAGCCTCGTGCTTCCCTAATAAACCCCGTAATCTGTGAGTTCTGTGTGGCCACTTCAGTGAATTATCAAACCCAGGAAAGAGGTGGTGGGTGCTTTGGGAGGAATGGTTGGTGAAAGGGCTGGAAAGAGGCAGCATGTCTGGCCTTATAGGAATAGCCCATGGGTTTTTGATGGTGACTCTGTCTTCCTTTTGTGGGGTTAGAGGAGTTGGGAACATGTGGCCTTCCTGCCTTTTTGCAGGGATGTATTACCACAGAGTATGTAGGTCTGTCATCCTGGGTTGAGTGGTCTGCATGCACACCTTGTTAACTATTGGGCTGAGAGGCAGCCCCTGGGGGTGAGTTTTATTCCAGGACCAGAATGTATTCCAGGGCCGTAGTATTGGGGGTCTCATCACACTCCACATGACCAGTAATTCTGGTCATTACTGAGTTCCCAAATTATATTTTTAATATGATTTTATTTTTTTACCTAAACTTTTTCCTTAAAACAAGCAAACAAACAAAAACTACAGAACTGTTGCAAGAATATTCCACTGAACATACTCTTCCCCTAGAGTCCTCCAATGTTAACATCTTTGCCATGATTTTGCTTTTCTTTCTCTTTGTCTATATGCACACATTTTTTCCCATTATTATTATTTTGCTGTATCATTTTCAGAGATCTAATACTTCACCCTTAAATACTTCAGTGTGACTCTCTGAAGAGCAGTGTAATTCTCTTATATAACCTCCGTGTGATTTTCAAACTCAGAAAATTTAGGTTTAGTATAAACTATTATTCAACCTTTCACCACACTTATTCAATCTATACACTGAGCAAGTAATCCAAGAAGCTAGACTATATGGAGAAGAACATGATGTCAAGATTACATGAAGATTTATTAACAACCTGCTATATGCTTGCTATAACTTTGCTTGCTGAAAAGTGAAGATGACTTGAAGTACTTACTGATGACTATTAAGACTAAAATTTGCAGTATGGATTACACCTCAACATAAAGAAAGTGAAAATTCTCACAAATGGACCAGTAAGCAGCATCAGTATGAATGGAGAAAAGGTTACTTGGATCCACAATCAGCTCCAATGGAAGCAGCAGCCAGGAAATCAGACAACGTATTGCACTGGGCAAATCTGCTGCAAGACCTCTTTCAAGTGCTGAAGAGCAAAGATATCTCTTTGAAGACTAAGGTGACTAAGGTGTATCTAACCCAAGCCATGATATTTTCAGTAGCCTCATATGCATGTGAAAGCTGGAGAATGAATAAGGAAGACAAAAGAGGAGTTGATGCTTTTGAGTTGTGGTGTTGGCGAAGAATGCTGAGAGTACCATGGACTGCCAGAAGAACCAACAAATCTGTCTTGGAAGAAGTGCAGCCACAACGCTTCTTGGAAGCAAGAATGGCCAGACTTGGTGTCACCTACTTTGGTCATGTTGTTAGAAGGGACCATTGCCTGGAGAAGTATATCATGCTTGGTAAAGTGGAAGGTCAACGAAAGAGGGGAAGACCTTCAACAAGATGGATTGACATAGTCGCTGCAACAATGAGCTCAGGTATAGGAAGCATTGTGTGGATGGTGTACAACTGGGAAGTGTTTTGTTCTGTTGTACATAGGGTCACTGCGAGTTGGAGACTACTCTACAGCACCTAACAACAACAACATCAACAACATTATTCAATGGAATGTCCTTGGGTGGTGTTAACTTTTGCATTGGATCATTTTTACTGAAAAATTGGCAGGTCAAACCTACCCAGTAGCATTGTGAAAGAAAGATCTGGTGATATGCTTCCATATGGAGTGCAGTTTTACTCTGTAACATGGGGTATGCATGTTGGAATCTAATTGATGGCAAAAGGTACTGTTCAGTGGAGTCCCTGGATGTTGCAAACAATTAAAGCACTTGATGCTAATTATCATGGTTTTCTAGTGCTGCTATAACCTAAATAGCACAAGTGGATGGCTTTAACAAATGGGAATTTTTCTCTTACAGTTTAGGAGGCTAGAAGTCCAAATTTAGAGCACAGGCTCTAGGGGCTGGTTAAAGGCTCCTTGACCTTGGGTTTCAGCTTGCCTCCTATTCCAGGCCCACTGGAACTGGAGGCAGCTCGTAACTCAGGCAATTGCTGGTTCCTGAGGCAGGTAAAATAGCACAGTCCCAAGATGAGCAGGAAAAATGGCAGTTTCAAGTCCAAGAACAATCTCAAGATAGGCAGGCAACACAGCAGGCCACTGGTTCAAATCCAGAAACTGGAGATGAGGACTCAGCCAAATGCAGGATCCAAATACTCCAAAAGCTAGAGACATTTTCCAGAACTTCTCCTTATATACTGGAAGCTGGCTACAACCCCAAGGCAACTACTTAGCTGCTCATAGTAGATTCCCCCATGGAGGTGGTTACAACTATATCCAGCCACTCATAACCATGGCTCAGCCAAGTTGACACACAACCTCAACTATTACATTGCACCCTTGTCAACTTGGCACCTATACAGAGCTCCTTCATTGAGTTGCCTGCATTTCCTAGTCTATCTGAGTGGCGAACTCACCCCCTTGGCCTGGAAGGCCCCATTCTTCTTCTCTTTGGAGATGACAGCCCTGCTCCCTCACTTGCAGGCAGCTGATATTGCCCCCATCCACTAGCACTCATGTACAGCAGCCTCACAATCCAGAATGGAGTTGGTGAAGGTCTGACTGATGGTTCCATCCTCTGAAACCCCAGAGGCCACAGCCCTAAACTTTGAGACTGAAGCTCTGCTTCTAATTTCTTTGGGGTCTTCAGCTTCTGTCAATTAGTACCTAAAGGCAACACATTCTGCCAGGAAGCTTCCTGCCCAAAGACATTCAGCTTTCTCATTCCTGGGCTGAAAAGCCCTCCACTCTGTCTCATGCCAGTCTCTTGGCTCTGCTGCTGTTGTCTCTCTGCCATGGTCTCAGCACAGAAGTCTCAGACCCAGGGATGCACTCCACTCCTCCTTCCACATTTTAGGAATCTGTTAGAGCAGCATCCTGTTTTCTTGGTACCAAATTTTGTCTCAGTTCTCTAGTGTTGCTATAACAGACATACCACAGGTGGATGACTTTACAAACAGGAATTTTTCTCTTACAGTTTAGGAAGCTAGAAGTCCAAATTCAGAGTGCAGGCTCTAGGATTGGTTGAAGGTGTCTGGACCTTGGGCTTCAACTCTGCCTCTTATTTCAGGCCCACTGGAGTTAGAGACATCTTCTAACTCGGGCTGCTGAGGCTGATAAATCCAAGGTTAGTAGACAAAATGGCACAACCTCAAGATCAGCAGGCAACACATCAGGTCACTAGTTGAAGTCCAGGAACAATCCCAAGATCAGCAGGCAACAAGGGAAGCCACTGGTTCAAGTCCAGAAACTGGAGATGAGGACTCAGACAAATGCAGGATCCAAATGCGCCAAAGCTCAAGACCTTTCTCAAAACTTCTCCTTATATATTGGAAGCAGGCCACACCCTCAAGGCAACTACTTAGCTGCTCACAGAAGATTCCACCATGGTGTTGATTACACCACATCCAATCTCATCATGGGAAATAACTTCATGCAGCTGCAAAGTGACTCAAAGTCATGGCCTAGCCAAGTTGACACACAGCATTAACTACCACAGTAACTGAAAGGTTGAAAGTTCGAGTCTACACAGAAGTACCACAGAAGAAAGGCCTGATGATCCACTTCTGAAAAAGCAGTGGTTGACAACTTTTCATATGGAAAATAGTTTTATTCTGACTCACATAGAATTACCATGAGTTGAAAACAACTCAACAGCAACTTGTTTTATTATTATTATAGAACAAATTATATTATTATTATATATTATTATATTACAATTATTATATTGTATTACAAGTTATATTATTATTATTATAAAATCCATATTCAAATTTTGCTCATTGACCCATGCCAAAGGGGCAAGGAGGCCACATCTTCTGACCTCCTCTAACCCCACAAGAAGAAGACAGAATTACCATCAGTAGCCCAAGGCCTATTCCTGTGAGGACAGACATGCCGCTTCCCTCCAACCCTTTCACCAACCCTGACACCAAGCGTTCCTCCTGCAGCACTCACCACCACTCTGCTGGGTTTGATAATTTGCTGTAGTGGCCACTCAGAACTCACAGATTATGGGGTTTATTAGGGAACCACCAGACTACAATTCAAGTTCAGAAGCACACTCAGTCTCTTGCAGCTGGCCATCTCACTCAGCAGCTGGCAGTCTCAGTAGCACATCTCTCTTTCAGTACTGTGTGTCTCTCCCATCTCTCTCATCAGTGCATGTCTCTTGTTTCTTTCTCTCAGCAATGCATGTCTCTCATGTCCCTCTCTCAGCAGTGTATGTCTTTTGCATCTCTCAGGAATATGTTTCTCTCAGCACCACATCTTTCTCAGCCAGCAATCAGAGAGACTTTTTCTGCCTCTAGAAGGGCTCCTTTTGAGCCTGGCAGAGTGACCACTAACCAAGCCCACCCTCAGAATTCTATACACCTGAGAAACAGCGAACTTCCTAGAAAATTACTTTGTGCTGCTCCCAACAGAAATATCCCAGGTGAATAACTTTAACAATCAGGAGCTACTCAGTTGCTCACAGCAAATTCCACCACGGAGTTTACAAAGACTTATGATTAGAAAAGCCACACTATGTAATTTTCTACACCACAACCCAATACTGTTCTTTATGGCACCATTTTCCTCGCTAATCAAGGATCCAATCTGAGGTCATGTATTGCATTTAGTTATCATGTCTATTTGTTCTTTCCTGTCTCTCTTACATTACTGACATTTTTTATGAGAACAAGTCTGATGTTTTGCAGCCTGTCTCCAATTTCGGTTTTTCTGATTGTTTCTTCATGATTTGGGTTAGATTGTGAGGTCTCAAATCTTTGATCATCTCCTTGTATTTGTAACTATTGTTTCAAATCTCTGGCAATCTGGAATCAAGTTCAGTTGATTAGTAGCATGAGATGACAATTCTGGATTTAGTTTGGTAAGTGACAAGTAAAACGTAATTATAAAGAAGAAGAAGAAATCAATTTGGTATTTAAACCATGTATATTGTGATTAAGCTGAGCCCTGGTGGTGTAATGGTTAAGCACTTGACGGCTAACCAAAAGGTTGGCAGTTTGAACCCACCCAGAGACTCTGTGGATAAGGACCTGATGATTTGCTCCCATAAAGGGACAATAAATTTCTGTTCTTATAAGCTACCCAATTTGTAGTATTATGTTACAACTGTCCCAGGAAAACTACTACACCCAGGATGAGATGTTATCTTTAATTTACTTGGAAGGAGGAAGTTTCAGAAGCTTCTAATGGTCTTTACTAAGTATACTACCATAGTTCTTACTCTATGAGTCAAGGGGAGGAGTCTGCCAACTGCTAAGTATTTCCATTTTAATTATATATTCAGGAATAAAAGAAATGACAATGGGTGAGTAGTGGATCCACTGTGAGATGGACCTGGCCAGGACTCCTTTTATTACTTGATTTCCACAGTTCCTACTTTAACAGAGTACAGTAATGGTAGATTGCCCACTCTTCCTTACAAGGAGTAGCTGATGGGTTTGAACTGCCAGCCTTCTGGATGGCAGTCAAATGCCTTAGGCACTACTCCATCAGAGCTCCTAATGGCACTTTAGATTCCTAGATATTAGTGTCTACTTATCCCCTGTATCCAGCCGCCCTCAAAAGATCAGGTATTCCCTTTCTTCCAGTGCACAATTATTTGAGTAAATGGACATAATTCTTTTGTTGTTGCTGCTGGATGCTTGGTTTTGAGGAAGGACTGGGAAAAGCACTGCTATCTAAGCTTGCTGTAGTATTAAGGGTGGGCTTTTTTTTTTTTTTTCATGAAAATCTGGTCTTTTCTTTAGTCTTTGGATCTGAGAACTCCTCAGGTCTGTAAACTAGGCAATCATGACTTCCCACTAGGGTAGCTGATTTCAGCCTTCTGATCATCCCTTCTAGATATCTGTTTGGTTCTATATTTTAAGCAGTACGCTTGCTGGTTGCCCATTTATTTTGCCCAGAAGCTTGTTATCCAATAAACAAGATAAGCAAGAGTTTACTTGTGCATACTTACTAATCTGTAGTGAATAATTTCACCTGGGAATCACCACATCGAAGAACATGTGAAACCACTCACTACAGATTAGTAAGTAAGCACAAGTAAGCCCACACTTACCTTGCTTACTGGGTACTCTGTCCTTGTCAGGGATTGTAAATTTGAAAAAAAAAAATCTTTGATTCTGCAGGAAGGTGCTGCAAGTTTGGGAGAAAGACATAAGCTAGCCATATCCAGAAGCAGAATATTTGATGTGGTGAGAAAATATGAAAAATGTTCACTACAGACTAGAAGTAAGTACACATAAGCCCATTCTTACCTTGCTTGCTGGGTATTCCCAGAACACACATAGTAGACGTAGTCTAGCATCTCTGCTTCTCTGAGTCCCTTGACTCTTTCCTCTATAGTTTTCCATGGTTGTTCTTGACATCTCTCCATTTAATGTGAACCACTGCTTCTCTCAACCTTCCAAGGGTCCCCATAGCAGTGTATTAGAACCATCCCATGGAGATCTTGTCAGGATGTCAAATCTTGTGTTGTAGGAGAGTGCCCCATGTTGCCAAACACTCCATTATCCAGGTTTATGTTTTCCACCTGAGTCCAGAATGCTTTGCATCCACTCCCAGCCATATTCTCTAGCTCCTGGCAGGACATGTTAACCTGGTCGTGTAGCTTCTTGGTATACCATCTCATTCTTTGCTTGCCAGGATTGGTATTTCTCTGCTCATGTCCTGCTGAGATTTGATTTGAATTATGGGTCTTGTAGTCAGGAGGAAAGATGGAAAAAGATTCTGATGAGAGCAAGAATTATGTTATAGAGCACTTGCTTCATGTGAGGGCCCTGTATAGTTATAAAGCAAGGTTGAATCTCCCTAAAAGAGAGATGGGCCACCTCTGCAGGCCCAGAGGGTGCAGGGGAATTGGGAAATTGAATGTTGTCAAATACATCTATGCTAACATCCCCATCCTAATTCTGAGGATCCTACTACTTTTGTATCAGGGCTCTGAATTTTTCATAGGAGATTTTTTAGGCTGAGAATACGGACTCTCTGAAATTATTTATTTTTACAATTAAATCTTGTGCCTGATATTAAACAATGTCTGTCTTCTGACATAAAGGTCTTTAAATGCTGTCTAGAAGGCCCTGTGACTGGCACTCTTTGCTTTAAATTGTTGATTAATAGATCTGAGTCTGTCATTTTCTCTCTTTAACAAATCAATGTTGCTTAGCAACAGCCACCCAATTCCACAGTTATTCTAATTGTTATTTCTATTATACCTCTCAAATGCCAAAGATATTGCACCCAGTGCATCTCCTTATAACTGTATCTCGTGTTTGTTCATTGAAGGTAAAAGTCTTAGCAATTACAGTGTTACAACATGCTAGAAACCCTCGATACTTCACCTAATACAAGCAAGAGTTCATTGCCATTCAGCCAGCAAGAGATCCCATCTCAGAATCCTATTCTTAGAGCTTCCTAGGTCCACCCTACCTCTGATACCAAATGCCTTAGATTCGATTTCTAGAAGCTGGTTGTTCTTATTTAAGTGATTTATTGGGGGAAATGCTATTCGGAGAAAAAGTGAGAGAAGCAGAGTAGGTCAAGGGAAAATGTTAAGCAGGAAAGGAGTCTCAGCTGACAATAAACTTCACTCTGGTTCTATAGTGAAGCTTTGAAGAACAATTTACACCACAAAGTTAGTCTCACCTCAAGAGACAGGTTTTTTTTTTTTTTTTTTTTAACCTCATGCAAAACCAAAAAGGAAGAACATGATCAGCATTTCTCAAGCTGAAAGAACTGAAGAAAAAA
Source organism: Orycteropus afer afer (assembly GCF_000298275.1). NCBI lineage: Eukaryota > Metazoa > Chordata > Mammalia > Tubulidentata > Orycteropodidae > Orycteropus > Orycteropus afer. The sequence goes on along the minus strand of NW_006921849.1, from coordinate 1,987,713 downwards.
ATTAAGCCTTAAGTTGCAATATTGAAAGATTCTATGGGCAAAATATTGAATGCTGCAGGAAACACCAAAAGAAGATGGAAGGAATACACAGAGTCACTGTACCAAATGATGTTCATCCATTTCAGGGGGTGGCATATGTTCAAGAACCAATGGTATTGAAGGAAGACGTCGAAGCTGCTCTGAAGGAACTGGTAAAAGAACAAGGCTCCAGAAATTGACAGAATGCCCACTGAGATTTTTCAACAAATGGATGCCCCACTGGAGACACCGACTTGTCTATGCCAAGAGATTTGGAAGACAGCTACCTGGCCAACTGACTGGAAGAGATCCATATTTGTACCCATTCCAAAGAAAGGTGATCCTACAGAATGTGGAAATTATCTAACAATATCATTAATATCACATGCAAGTTAAATCTTACTGAAGATATTTCAAAAATGGTTGCAGCAGTATATTGACAGAGAACTTCTAGGAATGCAAGCTGAATTCAGAAGAGGATGTAGAATGAGGGATATCATAGCTGATGTCAGATGGATCTTGGCTAAAAGCAAGTAATACCAGAAATATATATTTACTTGTGTTTTATTGACTATACAAAAGCATTCAATCGTGTGGATCATAGCAAATTATGGATAATGTTGAGAAGAATGGGAATTCTAGAAGACTTAATTGTACTCATGAGGAACCTTTACATAGACCAGGAGGCTATGGTTTGAACAGAACAAAGGGATACTGCATGGTTTAAATTGGGAAGTGAGTGTGTTATGGTTGTATTCTTTCACCATCCTTATTCAATCTCTATGCTGAACAGATAATCCAAGAAGCTGGACTGTATGAAGAAGACTGTAGCATCAGGATTGGAGGAAGACTCATAAACAACCTGCAATATGCAGATGACACAACTGTGCTTGCTGAAAGTGAGGATGATTTTAAGCACTTA
>NW_006921849.1:1981109-1986538 GCF_000298275.1 Orycteropus afer afer | reverse complement strand
TATTTTTGATCACCTCATATGCATGTGAGAGCTGGACAATGAATAAGGAAGACCGAAGAAGAGTTGATGCTTTTGAGTTGTGGTGTTGGCGAAGAATTGGAAGCGAGAATGGCCAGACTTTGTCTGACATATTTTGGTCATGGTGTCAGAAGGGAAGGTTCCCTGGAGAAGGATATCATGATTGGCAAAGTAGAGGGTCAATGAAAAAGGGGAAGGCCCTCAATGAGAGGGACTGACACAGTGGCTGCAACTATAGGCTCAGGTATAGCAAGGATTGTGAGGCTGCATATGACTGGGCAGTGTTTCATTCTATTGTACATAGGGTTGCTATGAGTTGGAGCTGACTGGACAGCACCTGACAACAGCTCATATCAGTTAGTCATTGGCTGTGGTCTGTTCCCTGTAGAGAAGAGGTGGCTCTTATTGGCCCAGAGAAATTGTAGGGAGGAGTGGCAGATGGGACAGAGATAAATAGGTAGGAAGACTTCATGTTTGGTGAAGTAGAAGGCCAGCAAAGGCATGAGAGAGAGACCTTTTGGGAGATGGATTGGCAGAGTAGCAACAACAATGGACTTCAACATGCTAACGATCATGAGAATGAGGCAGGATCAGGCAAAACTTTCTTCTGTTGTACATAAAGATCTCTGTGAGTTGGAATTGACTCATGGACAGCTATCTATTTATCTATGTGTCTATCTAGACAGGAGATGAAGTGGGGTTAATAGAGTTTTTTGTTTGTTTATTTAAGATAAATAAAATCACCATGTTTGCTATTAGAATGACCCAGTAGAAAGAGAAAATGTAAAGATAAGAGAAAGAGGAGAATTGCTATAGCTTAGTGGATCTCTGGAGGAACTCTGGTGGGCATAGGGTTAAAGCATTTGGCTACTAAGCAAAAAGTCATTTGTTTGAATCCACCAGCCATTCCATGGGAGAAAGATGGGCAGTCTGCTTCTGCAAATATTTACAGCCTTGGAAACCCTATGGGTTTCTAAAGGGTCACTGTGACTTGGAATGGACTCAACAGTAATGGGTTTGGTTATGAGTGGGTTAGTGGATCTAGTTTAAAAATGCATGAATTTATTTAAGATGGAGGAATGATGTTTCATCCACAAAAATAGAAGAGAAAGAGGAGTAACTGCAGAAGCTACAGTGAAGTGTGTTCATTTTTCCTGGTATGTGTTCCAAGGTTACAGAGCACAAGTATCAACCCTGAGAAGAGCTTGCCAGGATGGGAAGAAGCCTTCCCGGCCGAGGTCAGATTTGATCTGCATCATACAGAGGAGTAGGAGGCATTGTTTAGATAGAGAAGGGAGCAAAACAGAGTTTAAGTTACTTCCCAAATTAAAGCTGCTACTATGGAAACTATTGTACAAATTGTGTCATGAAATAAGGGGACCCCCCCCAAATCAACATTTATTCAAGAGCCCATATGTACCAGTCTAGCAAGTAAAACCCACATTATTTGGCACAGAATGCTGAGATCATTCCTACTGGAAACCAAAAGAAGCAAGAAACACGCCTGCTTTTATGGCTTGAAGGTCCCTCATTAAGCTGCCTAGTTGAGAACAAAATTTATTTACCATCATATTAGTTCAAATATCACCATTTCTTCTTCCCAATATACAATCACAAAACGCATCTGTCCTTGTGTATTTCAAGAACAATAGAAGCATTTGAATTGTGATGATGGCAAAGAATATTGCATATGCTATAGACTGCCAGAAGAACAAGTCAATCAGTTTTAGAAAAAACACAATCAGAAAAGTTCTTTGAAGCAAGGATGAAAAGACTTTGTCTTGCTTATTTTGGACACATCATCAGGAAAGACTAATTGCTCAATTAGGACATTATGCTTGGAAAAGGAGAAGGCCAGTGAAGATGAGGGAAACCCTCAATGAGGAGGATGGACACAGTAGCCACAAGAATGAACTCAAACATACCAAAGATCCTGAACATGGAACTAGACAATGTTTTGTTCTATTATACATATGATCTCTGTGGGCTGGAGCTAACTTGATGGGAACTACCAACATCAGTTCATGTATGAATTGTGCATTTCTTTACTTTCATCAGTTGATCATATCATTTTTCCTCAGCCTTCCAATATCTGCCTTGGGGAGTGTGTTCTCTGGTGACTAGTGCCATATCTGCGTCATGTCCTATAATCTTGGACTTAATAACACCTCATCTAGTCACATACTACATTCGTGGAACCAAAGTAATTGGAACAAAATGTTAGTGATTATATTGATGGTGAGGCTGAGGGTCTGTGGGACAAAGAACTGTTGTTGGGTGCCATCGAGCAGGTTCTAACTCAGTGACCCTACATACAGGAGTGAAATACTGCTCAGGCCTGCATCGTCCTCACAATTGTTGCCATGCTTGAGCCCATTGTCGCAGTCACTGAGTCAATCCATCTTGTTGAGGGTCTTCCCCTTTTTTGTTGACCCTTTGCTTTACCAAGCATGATATCCTTCTCCAGGCCCTGGTCCCTTCTGGCAACATGATCAAGGTACAAAAGACAAAGTCTCACTTCTAAGGAGCATTCTGACTGTACTTCTTCCAAGACAGATCTGTTCATTCTTCTAACAGTCCATGATACATACATTCAGTATTCTTTACCAACATCACACTTGAAATGTATCAATTCTTCTGTGGTGTTCCTTTATTCATTGTCTGCTCTCACATGAATATGAGGCTATTGAAAATACCATGTTTGGAGTCAGGGCCACTTAGTCTTCAAAGTGACAGCTTTAATATTTTAAAGAGCTCTTTTGAATCAGATTTGCCCATTGAAATACATTGTTTAATTTCCTGACTGCTGCTTCCAAGCGCATTGATTGTGGATCCAAGTAAAATGAAATCCATGACAACTTCAATCTTTTCTCCATTTATCATGATGTTGCTTACTGGTCCAGTTGTGAGGATTATTTATTTTCTTGATGTTGAGGTGTAATTCATACTGAAGGCTGTAGTCTTTGATCTTCATCAGTAAGTGAATCAAGTATTCTTAAAGCAGCAAGGTTGCATATCACAGAAATATGTTTGAGTCTTTGTCTCTGGTTTCTGAAAACACCCCTAAAAATTAAGATGTGTTTTGTTTTATAAAACACTCATGCAGCACTTCAGCATACTCATATCAGTTGGGAGCACCCATCTCATCACCTTGGCAACAAGTCTCAAGAAGGGAGAGTGTACGATGTAGACCTGATGTTTGTCCACATAACATGTTACATGGTCTTTGTGATATAAAAATAGCTGGGTAGGGGACTTTGTGGTCCCCTCAGTTATGGTGCTAGCAGGCAGCACATGAAGCAAAAACTCTCAGCCCACTTAACCAAGCCTACTTGGCCAGTGGAGTACCAGCAGAAGGTAGGCTCCCTTTTTCAAGTTCCTTACTCTGATACAAAGTAGGGTTACCTGTGGACAGCCTTCTTTATCTAGTGGGATGTATTTTTCCTGGTGTGTTGTCTGCTTCTTGTTGTGAAACTATAAGGGAACCTCAAAATCCAGGCATTTGATGACTAAAATGGCCACCCCAGACCAAAATTAAACTTCATTTTGAATCATACTTCAGCTTGGCCTTGAAACTCTTCCTCTGCTGCTCTGAAGAGACAATTCAGCTTTTTGTAAAAGGTTAACTAAAATTGAACAAGGAGCTATGATGGTGTAGTGCCTAAGGCACTTGACTGCTGACCAGAAAGTTGGTGGTTCAAACCTACCAGCCCCTCCTCGGAAGGAAGATGGGGCAATCTACTTCCATAGTGATACTGACTTGGAAACCCAAGGAGGGGTCACTATGAGTTGGGGCGACTCAACGGCACATAACAGCAACAACAACAAAGCTGAACAATTAATATAAGACTGAAGAAGAGTTGATCTTTTGAGCTATGGTATTGGGAAAGAATACTGAAAGTACCACAGACTGCTAACAAATTTGTCCTGGAAGAAGTGCAATCAGAATGCTCCTTGGAAGTAAGAATGGCCAGACTCTATCTTTCTTACTTCAGTCCTATTATCAGATGGGACCATTCCCTGGAGAAGGATATCATGCTTTTTAAAGTGGAGGGTCAGCGAAAAATGGGAAGGCCCTCAATAAGATAGATTAACACAGTGGCTGCAATAATGGGCTCAGGTATAGCAAGGATTGGGAGGCCAACATGGAACCAGGCAGTTTTTTGTTCTGTTGTACGTAGGTTCACTATGAGTTGGAGCTGACTTGACGGCACCTAACAACATCAACAAAATCCCAAAATGAGTAAGAGTCAAGATTTTAGCCTGAGTGGGGAATTGTTGTTAAAAGATGTTTGTGATGAGTGTTTACATGACTCAATCCAAAAAGAATGTCATGGTCAACATGGCTTGGGAATTTGTTGTTGTTGTTTTTAGGTGCCACTGAGTCAAGCCTGACTCATAGCCACTCCTCCTTGGGTTTCTGAGGCAGTATCACTATGGAAGTAGATTGCCCAACTTTCCTTCTGAGGAGTGGCTGGTGGATTTGTACCACCAGCTTTCTGGTTAGCAGTCAAGTGCCTTAGGCACTTGCTACCAGAGTGCTTCCTGGAAGTTTAGGAAATAGAAATAATGCTTTAAAGAAGGACTGTAGTTTAACAGCCCCCTTATAACTTTTTGTCATGTACCCCCTCATGCCTGTGAGCATGTAGTCTGTTGTTTACTCCATCCCATAAAAATTTCACTTTCTTTTTGCAATTTGAAATACTATAGTACTCCATCTGGGTACCAGTGCATCCTCCTGATTCAATAAAACCCTTTGCTATCACTTTTAACAGAGATTAAGACTGGTGGGTTACCACGATATAACTAATAAAAGCTACATTCCATGCACTAATGGTTTGAGCCACCACTTGTCTGTCTGTTTGTTGGACTGTGGTAGCTTGTGTGCTGCTGTGGTGCTGAACATTATGGCACCAATATGACAAGTACCAGCAGGAGTTACCCATAGTGGACAGGTTTTATGGAATGAATGAAGTATGAATCTAGGAAAAGTGCAAGTTACAAAAAATGAAATGGAACACAAAGATTGATATTCTAGGCATTAGTGAGCTGAAACAGACTGGTATTGGGCATTTTGAATCAGACAATCAGATGGTCTACTATGCCAGGAATGACAAATTGAAGAGGAATGGCATTGCATTTATCATCAAAAAGCACATTTAGAGATTAATTTTGAAGTACAATGCTGTGAGTGATAGAATAATATTTATATACCTATAAGGAAGTCCAGCGGACGTGGAACAAGGGATATCATAGCTGTTGTCAGATGGATCTTGGCTCAAGGCAAAGAATACCAGAAGGATGTTTACTTGTGTTTTATTGACTATGCAAAGGCATTGGATTGTGTGGATCATGACAAATTATGGATAACATTGAAAAGAATGGGAATTCCCAAGCACTTGATTGTACTC
>NW_006921849.1:1950680-1980179 GCF_000298275.1 Orycteropus afer afer | reverse complement strand
TGTTTCGTTCTGCTGTGCATGGGGTCGCTATGAGTCGGAAACGACTCGACGGCACTTAACAACAACAACAACAAGAAGGAAGTCCAGTTAATACTGTTGTTCTTGTTAGGTGCCCCAGTTGATTCTGACTCATAGTTATCCTGTGTACAAGGAACAAAAGAGAGTCTTGTCCTGCACCATCCTCACAATCTTTGCTATGCTTGAGCCCATCATTGCAGCCACAATGTCAATCTGTCTTGTTGAAGGTTATCTCCTTTTTCTCCGACTCTCGATTTTACCAAGCATGATATCCTTCTCCAGGGAATGGTCCCTTCTGATCTCATGATGAAAATAGATAAAAGGAAGTCTGGCCATTCTCCCTTCGAAGGAGCATTCCAGCAGCACATTTTCCAGGAATGATTTGTTCATTCTCCTGGCAGTCCATGGTATTTTCAGTATTCTTCACCAATACCACAATTCAAAGGCATCAATTCTTTCATCTTCCTTATTCATTTTCCCGCCTTCACATGCATATGAGGAGATTAAAAATACTGTGACTTGGTGTAGGCACACTTTAGTCATCAATATGACATCTTTGCTCTTCAACACTTTAAAGAGATCTTTTGCCGTAGATTTGCCCAGTGCCATACGACCTCTGATTTATTGACTACTGCTTCCATGAGTGTTGATTGTAGAGCCAAGTAAAATGAAATATTTGACAACTTCATTTTTTTCTTCATTTTTCATGATGTTACTTACTTGTCTAGTTCTGAGGATTTTTGTTTTCTTTATAATGAGGTATAATCCATATGGAAGACTGTGTCTTTGATCTTCCTCAGTAAGTGCATCAAGTCTTCTTTACTTTCAGCAAGCAAGGTTGTGTTGTCTGCATATTGCAGATTGTTAATGACTCTTCTTCCAATCCTGGTGCCATGTTTCTGTTCATATAGTCCAGCTTCTTGGATTATTTGCTCAGCATATGCATTGAATAAGTATGGTGAAATGATACAACTCTGATGCACACCTTTCCTGATTTTAAACCATTCATTATTCCCTTGTTTTGTTTGAACAACAACCTCTTGGTCTGTGTGCAGGGTCCTCATGAGCATAATTAAGTGTTTTGGAATTTCCATTCTTCTCAATGTTACCCTTAATTTGTTATGATCCACACGGTCAAATGTCTTTGCATAGTCAATAAAACACAGGTAATCATCTTCCTGGTATTCTTTGCTTTCAGCCAAGATCCATCTGACATCAGCAATGACATCCCTCATTCCATGTCCTCTTCTGAATCCAGCTTGCATTTCTGGAAGTTCCCTGTCCATATATTGCTGCAACCATTTTTGAACTAACTTCAGTAAGATTTTACTTGCATGTGATATTAATGATATGGTTCGATAGTCTCCACATTCTGTTACATCACTTTTCTTTGGAATGGACACAAATATGGATCTCTTCCAGTCAGTTTGCTAGGTAGATGTCTTCCAAATTTCCTGGCATAGATGAATAAGTGCCTACAGAGTTGCATCCATTTGTTGATACATCTCTTTGGGTACTCTGTCAATTCCTGGAACCTTGTTTTTTGCCAGTACCTTCAGTGCAGTTTGAAATTCTTCCTTCAATGTTATTGGTTCTTGATCACATGCTACTTCCTGAAATAGTTGAACATTGACTCTTTTTGGTACAGCGACTCTGTGTATTCCTTCCATCTTCTCTTGATGCTTCCTGCACCATTCAGTATCTTGCCCGTAGAATCATTCAATATTGCAATTTCAGGCTTAATTTTTTTCTTCAGTTCTTTCAGCTTGAGAAATGCCAAGCATGTTCTTTCCTTTTGGTTTTCTAACTACAATTCCTTGCACATTTAATTATAATACTTTACTCCCCCCCCCCCCCGGAGGCGTTCTTTGAAATCTTCTCTTCAGCTCTTTTATTCAACATTTCTTCTGCTTTAACTACTCTCAAATCAGGAGCAAGTTTCACAGTCTCTTCTGACATCCATTTTCTTTTCAAGAACTTTTCTTTTTTTCCTGCTTTTTAAACGACCCTTTGCTTTCTTTGCATATGATGTTATTGTTGTCATTCCACAACTCATCTGGTCTTTGGTCACTGGTGTTCAAAGTGTCAAATCTATTCTTTGAATGGTCTCTAAATTCATGTGAGATATACTCAAGGTCATATTTTGGCTCTCATGAACTTGTTTTAATGTTCTTCAGCTTAATCTTGAACTTGTATATGAGCACTTGATGGTCTGTTTCACAGTCAACTCTTGGCCTTGTTTTGGGAAAGATATTGAGCTTCTCCAGGACCTCTTTCTACTGATGTAGCTGATTTGATTTCTGTATGCTCCATCTGGCAAGGTTCACATGTATAGTCACCATTTATGTTGTTGCAAAAGGTATTTGCAATGAATAAATTTTTGGTCTTGCAAAATTCTGTCATGTGATCTATAATGTCATTTCTATCACCAAGACCATATTTCCCAGCTACTGATGGTTCTTCTTTGTTTCCAACTTTTGCATTCCAATCACCAGTAATAATCAATACTTCTTGATTGCATATTTGATCAATTTCAGACTGCAGAAATTGGTAAAAATTGTCAATTTCTTTACCTTTTGCTCTGATGGTTGGTGTGTAAATTTGGATAATAGTCATATTAACTGGTCTTCCTTGTAGGCATATGTCTATTATCCTATAACTGGCAGCATGGTACTTCAGGATAGAGCTTGAAATGTTCCGTTTGACAATGTATGCACACCATTCTTTTTCAATTTCTTATTCCTGGCATAGTAGACCATATGATTTTCTGATTCAAAATGACCAGCACCAGTCTATTTTAGCTGACTAATGCCTAGAATATTGATCTTTATGCATTCCATTTCATTTTTGACAACTTTAATTTTCCTAGATTCATACTTTGTACATTCCATGTTCCAATTATTAATGGATGTTTGCAGCTGTTTCCATTTTGAGCCATGCCCTATCAACAAATGAAGGTCCCCAAAGTTTTACTCCATCCACCTCATTAAAGTTGACTCTACCTTGAGGAGGAAGCTATTCCTCAGTTATATTCTGAGTGCCTTCCAATCTGAGGGGCTCATCTTCCGGTACTATATCAGACAAGGTCTCACTGCCATTCATCAGGTTTTCTAGTAATATATCAGAAAGTGTTTCATTGCTGTTCATAAGGTTTTCAGTGGCCAGTTTTTTCAGAAGTGATGGGCCTGACCTTCTTCTTGTCTCTCTCCATCTGGAAGCTCCACTGAAACCTGTCCACCATGGGTGGCCCTCCTGGTATTCTAAACACTTGTGGCATACCCTCTAACCTCATACAACATGCAAGTCACCACAATATAACAGACTGATAGATGATTTAATTAATACTATTATCATTCAAATTTACACACCAACTTCTAAAGCCAAAGATGGAGAAATTAAAGATTTTTTTTTACTAACTTCTGCAGTCTGAAATTGATGCAATAAAGATGTGTTGATAATTAATGGTGATAGGAATGTGAAAGTTGGAAACAAATAGGAAGCACTGGTAGTTGGAAAATATGGTCTTAGTGATAGAAATGACACCCGAGATTGTATGATACAATTTTGCAAGGTCAACAAATTATTCATTGCAGATACCTTTTTTCAAAAACGTAAGTGACAACCATACAAGTGGACCTCACAAGATACAGTATATAGGAATCAAATTGATTGCATCTGTGGAATTAGATGATGGAAAAGGCTAATATCATCAATCATAACAAGCCCAGGGGCCAGCTGTGGTACAGAACATCAGTTGGTCATTTTGTTTTTGTTGTTATGTGCCATTGAGTTGCCTCCAACTCATAGCAACCCAATATAAAACAGAATGCAACACTCTCTGGTCTTATGCTAGTATGCAAGTTTAAGTTTGGGCTGACGAGAATGGAAACAAGTTCACAAGAGCAAAAATACAACCTTATGTATACCCCACCTGAATTTAGTGACCATTTCAAAAATAGATTTGACACACTGAACACCATTGACCAAAGACCAGTCAAGTTGAGGGATGACATCAAAGACATCATAGATGAAGAAAGCAAAAGGTCTTTAAAAAGACAGGAAAGGAAGAGAAGACCAAAATGGATGTCATAAGAGTCTCTGAAACTTGCTTTTGACTGGAGAGTAACTAAAGTGAATGGAAGATATGATGATATAAAGAGAGCTCAACAGAAGATTTCTAAGGGCAGCATGAGAAGGCAAAGTAAAGTATTAAAATGAGATATTCAAAGACCTGGGATTAGAAAACCAAAGGGGAAGAACATGGTTGGAATTTCTTTTTCTTTTCTTTTTTTCTTTTTTATTGTGATTTAGGTGAAAGTTTACAGAGTAAATTCACTTTCTATACAGCAGTTCACATACACCTTGTCTCATGGCATTGACTACAATTTCCCACAATGCAACAGCTCCCCTTTCACTTCCTCCTGATAGTTACCTCTTCCCTGTGTCCATCCCTCCATGCACACCTGCCCTCTGATCTGTCTCCCTGTGCATAAACAGCCCTTCTTTCTCCCTGATTGATCTCTCCAAGGTGTGTGTTTACCTCAGGTAAATGTTCAACTCATATGCCTGTCTTTAGTTTGGCTGGAAGCCACAGGTGTGGGTTCAATTCCAGACCTGAAGGGCAGCTAGGGGCCATAGTCTCAATAGTTCCACCAGGCTCTATCAGACCAGCAAAACTGATCACCCCCCTTTTTTTCCACAAATGATTTTTAGTTTTGTTCCACATACAGTTGGCATTTTTTAAGCTGAAGGAACTGAAGGAAAACTTCAAGCCTTGAGTTGCAATATTGAAAGATTCTATTAACAAAATATGGGGTGATGAAGGGAGCATAAAAAGAAGATGGAAGAAATGCAGAATCACCATACCAGAAAAAAAAAAAAAAAAAAAGGTTGATGTTTGTGGTAGTTAAGGTTATATGTCATCTTGGCTGGGCCTAGTTTTGAATGCCTGGGAAACTGGTGGTTGTTATTCCCCATGATGAGAATGGCAGTCAACTACGTGGTGGAATCTGTCATGAGCAGCTGAGTAGCTGCTTTAGAAATGTGTTCTGCTTCTTGTATATAAGGAGAAGTTTTGGGAATGATCTACAGCTTATGGCACACTTAAACCCTGCATGTGATCAAGCTGTTGTTCAACAGTCTGCCATGCCCTGCCAATATTTTTAGACTTCTTCTGGACTTGAATTAGTGGCCTGCCATGTTGTTTGGTAACATTGGGACTGCACCTTTTAATTTGTCTACCTTGGGCTAGTCAGCCTCAGCAGCCAGCAGCTGTCTGAGTGAAGAAAATCCTCCAGCTTCAGTGTGCTGAGAACAGGAGGCAGAGCCAAAGCCCATGATTCAGGGGCTTTCATCAAGTCCGTAGAGCCTGGCACTTTGAGTTTGGACTGAAAGCCTCCAAAAGTGTAAGAAAATAAACTCCTGTTTGTTCAAGCCATTCCCATTTGTGGTGTATTCCTTTCAGAACAGTACTAGGTAACAAAAACAATGTTCAACTATTTCAGGAAGTAGCATATTATTAAGAACCAATGGCATTGAAGGAAGAAGTCAAAGCTGCACTGAAGGAATTGGCAAAAAACAAGGTTCCAGGAGTTGATGGAATACCCATTGAGATGTTTCAACAAACAGATACAATATTGGAGTTGCTTACTTATTTATGCCAAGAAATCTGGAAACAGTTACCTGCCAACCAACTGGAATATCCATATTTGTGCCCATTCCAAAGAAAGATAATCCAACAGAATGCAGAAATTATCAAACCACATCATCAATATGACATGCAAGTAAAATTTTGCTGAAGATAATTAAAAAAATGATTGTAGCAGTATATTGACAGGATATTTCCAGAAATTCAAGCTGAATTCATAAGAAGATGTGGAATGAGGGATATCATTGCTGATGTCAGATGGATCTTGGCTGAAAGCAAAGAATATCAGAAAAATGTTTACCTGTGTTTTATGGAGTATGCAAAGGCATTCAACTGTGTGGATCATAACTAATTATGGATGACAGTGTGAAGAATGAGAATTCTAGAACAGTTAATTGTGTTCATGAGGAACCTGCTCATGGACAAAGAAGCTGTAGTTCAAACAGAACAAGGGGATACTGCATGGTTAAAAATCAGGAAAGTTGTGTGTCAAGGTTGTATCATTTCACCATACTTATTAAATTTGTAGGAGCTCTGATAGCATAGTGCCTAAGGCACTTGACTGCTAACCAGAAGGCTGGCAGTTCAAACCCACCAGCCACTCCTCTGAAGGAAAATGGGGCAATCTACTTCCATAGTGATATTGCCTCGGAAACCCAAGGAGGGGTTGCTATGAGTTGGGTCCGACTCGATGGCAAAAAACAACAACAATTAAATTTGTATGCTGAATACATAATCTGAGAGGTTGGAGTATATAAAGAAGAATGCAGCTTCAAGATTGGAGGAAGACTCATTAACAATCTGTGACATGCATATGCCAATGACACAACCTTATTTTTTGAAAGAGATAAGGACTTGAAGCACTTACTGCTGGAGGTGGATTACACCTTACAATAAAGAAAACAAAAAATCCTTACAATTGGATCAATAAGAAACATCATGATAAGTGAAGAAAAGATTGAAGTTTTCAAGGATTTAATTTTAGTTGGATCCACAATCAATGCTCATCGAAACAGCACTCAAGATATCAAACGATATATTGCTCTAGGCAAATCTGCTGCAAAAGACCTTTTTAAAATCTCTTTGAAGATTAAGGTGCACCGAACCTAAATAGTAATGTTTTCAGTCACCTCATATGCATGTGAAAGGTAGATAATGAATAAGAAATACCGAAGAGTTGAAACCTTTGAATTGTGATGTTGTTGAAGAATACTGAACATACCATGGACTTCCAGAAGAATGAACAAATTTGTCCTGTAGGATGTCCAGCTGGAATTCTCCTTGGAAGCAAGAATAGGCAGGCTTTGTTTTACCTACTTTGGTCATCTTGTCAGAAGGGAGCATTCCCTGGAAAAGTGCATGATTCTTGGTAAAGTAGAGGGTCAGTGAAAAAGGGGAAGCCTGTAACAAGATGGATTGATACAATGTCTACAATGATGGGCTCAAGTATAGCAAGTATTGTGAGGATGTCGTAGGACTGGGCAGTGTTTCGTTCTGTCATGTTTGGGGTCACTTTGAGTTGGAGCTGACTTGTTGGCACCTAACAACAACAACAATTTGCAGATGACACAAACTTACACTGAAAGTGAAGGTGACTTGAAGCACTTACTGCTCCAGATGAAAGACCACGGTTTTCAGTATGGATTACATGTCAACATAACAACAACAGCAACAACAACAGAAACAAATTCACTGCCATTGAGTCTATTCTGACTCAGTGACTCCCTTTGGGCTTCTGATGAAATAAATCTTTATAGAAATAGATTGCCCAATCCTTCTGCAGAGTGGTTGGTGGGTTTGAACTGCCAACCTTCTGGTTAGCAGTCAAATGCCTTAGGCACCATGCCACCAGAGCTCCTTGCCAACACAAGAAAAGAAAAATCCTTACAATTAGACCAATAAGGAGCATCATGATAAATGTAGAAATGATTTAAATTGTCAAGGGTTTAATCTTACTTGGATCCACAATCAATACTCATGGAAGAAGCAGTCAAGAAATCAAAGGACGTATTGTATTTGGCAAATCTGGTACAAAAGATCTCTTTAAAGTGTTAAAGAGTAAAGACATCACTTTGAAGATTAAGGTGAGCCTGACCCAAACCATGTTATTTTCAATTGCCTTTTATACACAGGAAAGTTGAACAATGAATAAGGAAGACCAAAGAAGAGTTGATGTCTTTCAATTGTGGTGTTGGCAAAGAGTACTGAAAATACTATGGATCGCCAGAAGAACAAACAAATCCATCTTGGAAGAAGTGCATTGGAATGCTCCTTAGGAGGAAGAAAAACCACCTACTTTAGTGATATTGTCAGAGAGCACTAGTCCCTTGAGAAGGATATCATGCCTGGTAAAGTACAGGGTCACTGAAAAAGGGAAGGACCCTCAAAGAGATGGATTAACATAGTGGCTGTGACAATGGGCTCTAACATAGCAAAGAACTTGAGGATGGTGCAGAACCTGGCAAAGTTTCGTTCTATTGTACTTAGTGTTGCTATGAGTTGAAACAGACTCGGACAGCATCTCACATAAAGACACCAATGCTTTTGGAGTACTGAACGTGTTCAGGCTCTGATTAGAAGGATTTGATATCCATGGAGTTATCACTATTAGCAATTGGTCCCTGTAGTGGTTAAGTTTGTATGTCAACTTGGCTGGACCTGGTTTGAGTGGATGGCCAGCTAGTGGTAGTTATTCCTAATGATGAGAATGTCAATCAACTCCATGTTGGGATCTACCACAAGCAGCTGAGTAGCTGTTTTGGGTATGTGGTCTGCTTCCCATATATAAGAAACAGCTTTGGAATGGTTTCCAGCTTAGGGTATGCTTTAACCCTGCATGTAGCTGTGTCGTTGTTCAGCAGCCTGCCATACTCTGCTGATCTTGGGACTTTCAATGGACTGGAATCAATGACCTGCTGTGTGGTTTGGTAACATCGAGACTGTGCCTCTTTACTTGTCAACCTTGGGCTTGTCAGTTTCAGCAGCCAGCAGCTGTTTGAGTGAAGAAAATCCTCTAGCTTCAGTGGGCTGGGAGCAGAAGGCAGAGCTGAAGCCCAAGATTGAGGGGCTTCCACCCAGGCCGTAGAGCTGGGACTTAAAAAATTAGAACTAGAACTCAGACTTAAAGCCTCCAAATTGTAAGAATAAACTCCTGTTTGTTAAGGTCATCCCATTTGTGGTATATTCCTGTCAGTAGCACTAGGTAACCAGGACAGTCCCCAATTTCTAATATCTTTCTGGTGATTTAGAAATCTGGGAAAAATTGTGAATATCTTGTAGTGTCGTTGTGTGTGTTCTTAGGGATTCCAATAGTGTTCAGTTAATTAGTTGATTGCATGGATGGATGAAAGGAAGAATAGAAGGATGGAGGTCAAATGCATGAATTAATTGGTAATATTAAATCAGATTCAACTTCTATATTCCTGACTGGGGTGTTTTTTTTTTTTTTTTGTATGGAAGAATCAGGATGATACTGCCTAGTATTCATTCATTAGTGAACATAAAGAATATATTAGTTAGCTGTTAGTCAAGTTTTTCTTTGTCTTTCTTTACAGGTAATTATGTTGCCAAGGAGCTCTGGTGGTGTAGTGGTTAAGCATTTGTCTGCTAACAAAAAGGGTGCTGGTGTGAATGCACCAGCAGATGAAGTATTCTGCTTCCGTAAATATTTAAAACCTTAAAAACCCAATGATGGATTTTTATGACTCGGAACCACCATTGCTCTATCAGTTTATAGTACTTGGTGGCTTGTGTGTTGCTGTGAGGCTGGAGGCTATGCCACCAGTATGTTAAATACCAGCAGGGTCACCCGTGATGGACAGGTTTCAGCAGAGCCTACAGAATAAGACAGACTTGGAAGAAGGAAGGGGCCATCGACTTTTCAAAGAATTGGGTAGTGAAAACCTTGCAAAAAGCAGTGAAACACTGTCTGATATATTACTGGAAAACTTGATGAATAGTCCTGAAATATTGTCCGATACGGTGCCAGAAGATGAGCCCCTCAGGTCAGAAGGCACTCAAAATATGACTGGGGAGGAGCTGCCTCCTCAGAGTAGAGCCCACCTTAATGATGTGGATGGAGTAAAGCTTTTGGGACCTCCATTTGCTGATGTGGCACGACTCAAAATGAGAAGAAACCAGCTGTCGACATCCATTAATAATCAGAACATGGAATGTACAAAGTATGAATCTAGCAAAATTGGAAGTTGTCAAAAATGAATTGGAATGCATAAAGATGAATATTCTAGGCATTAGTGAGCTAAAATGGACTGTTTTGGGCCATTTTGAATCAGACAACCATATGATCTACTATACCAGGAATGACAAATTGAAGAGGAATGATGTGACATTCATCATTACAAAGAATATATCAAGATTTATCTTAAAGTACAATGCTGTCAGAGATGGGATAATATACATATGCCACAAAAGGAGACCGATTTATACTACTATTATTCAAATTTATGCACCAATTACCAAAGCCAAAGACATGGAAATTGAAGATTTTACCAACTTCTGCAGTTTGTAATTGACCAAACATGTAATCAAGATGTGGTGACTATTACTGGTGATTAGAATCCAAAAGTTGGGAACAAAGAAGAATCACTGGTCATTGGAAATATGGCTTCAGTGATAGAAATAATGCTGGAGGTGGCATGATAGAATTTTACAAGACCAACAACTTATTCATTGCAAATATCTGTTTTCAACAACATAAATGGCAGCTATATAGTTGGACTTTGCCAGATGGAGTACACAGGACTCAGATTGACTACATCTGTGGGAAGAAGCCATGGAGAAGCTCAATATCTTCAGCCAAAACAAGGCCAGGAGCTGATTATGGGACAGACCATCTGTTGCTCATATGCAATTTCAAGTTGAAGCTGAAGATGATTTAAAAAAGTCTACAAGAGCCAAAATACAACCTTGCTTATGTTTTTGTTAGGTGCTGTTGAGTTGTCTCCAACTCATACTGACCCTCTGTACAGCAGAATGAAAAACTGCCTGGTCCTGTGCCAACCCCATGATCCTTGCTATACCTGAGCACATTGTTTTAGTCACTGTGTCAATCCAACTTGCTAAGGGCCTTCCCCTTTTTCCTTGACTGTCCACTTTACCAAGCATGATATCCTTCTCAAGGTAAGGTTCCTCTGACAACATGTCCAAAGTAGGTGAGATGAAGTCTGGCCATTTTCACTTCCAAGGAGCATTCAGGCTGCACTTCTTCCAGGACAGATTTGTTAGTTCTTTTAGCAGTCCATGGTACTTTCAGCATTATTCTCCAACACAACTCAGAATCATCAACTCTTCTTTGATCTTTATTCATTGTCCAGTTCTCACATGCATATGAGGTGATTGAAAATTCTCTGGCTTGTGTCAGGCACATTTTAGTCTTCAAGGAGATATCTTTTCTCTTCAGCACTTGAAAGTGGTCTTTTGTAGCAGATTGCCCAGTGCTATATGTCATCTGATATCTTGACTGATGTTTCCTTTTGTGTTGATTGTGGAACCAAGTAGTATGAAGTCTTTGACAACTTCAATCTTTTTGCCATTTATCATAATGCTGCTTATTGGTCCAGTTGTGAGGATTTTTGTTTTCTTTTTATTGAGGTGTAATCCATACTGCAAACTGTAGTCTTTAATCTTCATCAGTAAGTGCTTCACGTCAACCTCGCTTTCAACAAGCAAAGTTGTGTCATCAGTGTATCTCAGGTTGTTAATGAGTCTTCCTCCAATCCTGATGGCATGTTCTTTTTAATATAGTCAAGCTTCTCTTTTTTAGTCCAACTATATGCTCAGCCTACAGATTGAATTAGTATGGTGAAAGGATACAACCCTGATGCACTCCCATCTTTATTTTAAACCACACAGTGTCCCCTTGTTCTATTTGAATGACAGCCTCCTGTTCTATGTACAGATTTCTCATGAGCGCAATTAAATATTTGGGAATTTCCATTCTTCTCAATATTATCCATAATTTGTTATGATCCTCACAAATGAATGCTTTTGCATAGTCAATAAAACACCAAGTAAATGTCTTTCTGGTATTCTTTGCTTTGAGCCAAGATCCATCTGACATCAGCAATGCTATCCCTCATTCCGAGTCCTCTTCTGAATGCAGTTTGCATTTCTGGAAGTTCTCTGTCAATATACTGCTGCAAGTGTTTTTGAATTCTCTTCAGTAAGATTTTACTTGTGTGTGATATTAATGATATTGTTAGATAATTTCCACATTCCATGGGATCACCTTTCTTTGGAATGGGTACAAATAAGGATATCTGCCAGTCAGTTGGCAAGATAGCTGTCTTCCAAAGCTCTTGGCATAGCCGAGTGAGCCCTCCAGTGCGGCATCTGTTTGTTGAAACATCATAATGAGTATTCCATAATTCCTGGAGCCTTGTTTTTTGTCACTTCCTTCAGTGAAGCTTTGACTTCTTCCTTCAGTACTGTTGGTCCATGATCATATGCCACCTCCTGAAATGAATGAAATCAACCAATTCTTTTTGGTACCATGAGTCTATGTATTCCTTCCATCTTCTTTTGATGTGTCCTGCATCAGTCAATATATTGCCCTTTGTTGTTAGGTGCATTGAGTCATCTCCAACTCATAGTGACCCTATGCACAGCAGAACAAAACACTGCACAGTCCAGTGCCAGCTTTGTGATCCCTTCTATACCTAAGCCCATCACCACAGCCACTGTGTCAATCCATCTCATTGGGGGACTTCCCCTCTTTAGTTGACTCTCCACCTTAGCAAGCATGACATCCTTCTCCAGAGAATGGTCCCTTCTGACAACATGACCAAAGTAGGTGAGGCAAAGCCTGGTCATTCTCACTTCCAAGGAGCACGCCAGCTTCACTTCCTTCAGGACACATTGGTTTGTTCTTTTAGCAATCCATGGGGCTTTCAGCATTCTTCACTAGCACCACAACTCAAAAGCATTAATTTTTCTTTGGTCTTCCTTATTCATTGTCCAGCTCTCACATGCATATGAGGTGATTAAAAATATCATGCGTTGTATCACACACACTTGAGTCCTCAAGGAGACATCTTTGCTCCTTAGTACTTGAAAGAGGTGCTTTGCAGACGACTTGCCCAGTGCTATGTTGTTGTTAGGTGCTGTCGAGTCACCTCCAACTCATAGCAACCCTACACACAGCAGAACTAAACCCCACCTGGTCCGTGCCAGCTCCGTGATCCCAGCTACACATGACCCTATTGTCTCAGCTACTTTGTTGATCCACCTCATTGAGGGCCTTCCCCTCCTTTGTCGACCCTCCACATTACCAAGCATGACATCCTTCTCCAGGGAATGGTCCTTTCTGACAATATGACCAAAGTAGGTGAGAGGAAGTCTAGCCATTCCCATTTCCAAGGAGCATTCCAGCTGCACTTCCTCCAGGACAGATTTGTTAGTTCTTTTAGCAGTCCATTGTACTTTCAGCTTTCTTTGCCAGCACCACATCTCAAAAGCATCAATTCTTCTTTGGTTTTCTTTATTCATTGTCCAGCTCTCACATGCATATGAGGCAATTGAAAATATCATGGCTTGTGTCAGGTACACCTTAGTCTTCAAGGAGACATCTTTGCTCCTCAGCACTTGAAAGAGGCCCCTTTCAGTGAACTTGCCCAGTGTTATATGTCATCTGATGTCCTGACTGCTGCTTCCATTGACATTGATTGTAGAACTAAGCAATGGGAAGTCTTTGACAACTTCAATATTTCTCCCTTTTTTATGCTTATAGGTCCAGTTGTGAGAATTTTTGTTTTCTTTATATTGAGATGTAACCCATATTGCAGACTGTATTCTTCAATCTTCATTAGTAAGTGCTTCAAGTCATCCTCACTTTCAGCAAGCAAAGTTGTGTTGTCAGTGTATCACAGGTTGTTAAGGAGTCTTCTTCCAATCTTGATGCCATGTTCTTCTTAATGTAGTCCAGCTTCTTGGATTATTTGCTCAGCAAATAGATTAAATAAGTATGGTGAAAGGATACAACCCTGATGTATCTTGATTTTAAACCATGCAGTGTCACCTTGTTCTATTAGAACAACAGCCTCCTGGACTATGTGCAGGTTCTCATGGGTAAAATTAAGTGTTCTGCAATTCCCATTCTTCTCAATGTTATCCACAATTTGTTATGATCCACACAATCAAATGCCTTTGCATAGTCAATAAAACACAAGTAAACATCTTTCTGGTATTCTTTTCTTTGAGCCAAGATCCATCTGACATCAGCAATGATATCTCTTGTTCCATGTCCTCTTCTGTATCCAGCTTGCACCTCTGATTCTTCTCTGTGAGCCAAGATCCATCTGACATCAGCAATGATATCTCTTGTTCCATGTCCTCTTCTGTATCCAGCTTGCACCTCTGGAAGTTCTCTGTCAATATACTGCTGCAACCTTTTTCAAATTATCTTCAGTGAGATTTTACTTGTGTGTAATATTAATGATACTGTTTGATAATTTCCACAATCTGTGGGATCATCTTTCTTTGGAAGGGGTATAAATATGGATTTTTTCCAGTCAGTTGGCAAGGTAGCTGTCTTCCGTCTCTTGGCATAACAGACTGATTGTCTTTACTGGGGCATCCGTTTGTTGAAGATCTCAATGGGTATTCCATCAATTCCTGGGGCCTTGTTCTTTGCCAATTCCTTCAGTGCAGCTTCACCTTCTTCCTTCAATACCATTCGTTCCTGATCATATGCCACCTCCTGAAATGGATGAGATCTACCAGTTCTTTTTGGTACAGTGACTCTGTGTATTCCTTCCATCTTGTTCTGATGCTTCCTGCATCATTCAATATTTTGGCCATAGAATCTTTCAGTATTGCAACTCGAGGCTTAAATTTTTTACTCAGTTCTTTCAGCTTGAGAAATGCTGACTGCATTCTTCCCTTTTGGTTTTATAACTCCAGATCTTTGCACATTTCTTTACAGGAATTGGCTTTGTCTGCTCAGGCTGCTCTTTGAAATCTTCTGTTCAGCTCTTTTATCTTGTGATTTTTTTCCATTTGCTTTAGCTACTCTCCATTCAAGGGCAAGTTTTGAAGTCTCTTCTGACACGAATTTTGGTCTTTTATTCTTTTCTTGTCTTTTTAATGACCTCTTTCTTTCTTCATGGATGATGTTCTTGATGTCATCCCACAATTCCTCTAGTTTTCAGTCACTGGTGTTCAATTCATCAAATATATTATTTAGATGATCTCTAAATTCAGGAGGGATATATTCAAGATCATAATTTGGCTCTTGTTGACTTGTTTTAATTGTCTTCAAATTCAAGTTGAACTTGCATATGAGTAGTTGATAGTCTGTTCCACAATCTACAATGGTCTGTTCCATAAGCTCCCTGCCTTGTTTTGGCTGAAGATTTTTATCTTTCCCATTGCCTCTTGCCACAGATGTAGTCAATATGATCCCTGTGTATTCCATCTGGTGAAGTCCATGTGGATAGCCACCATATGTATTGTTGAAAAAGGTATTTGCAATGAATAAATGGTTGGTCTTGCAAAATTCTATCATGCGATCTCCAGCATTATTTCTGTCATCAAGGCCAAATTTTCCAACTGCCGGTGATTCTTCTTTGTTCCAAATTTTGTATTCCAGTCACCAGTGATAATTAACACATCTTGATTACATATTCAGTGAATTTCAGATTGCAGAAGTTGATGAAAATCTTCAGTTTTCTCCTCTTTTGCTTTGGTGTTTGGTGCATAAATTTGAATAATAATCATATTAACTGGTCTTCCTTGTAGGCATATGGATATTATCCTATCACTGATAGCATTGTACTTTAGGGTAGATCTTGAAACATTGTTTGTGATGATGAATGCCATGCCATTCCTCTTCAAATTGTCATTGCTGGCATAGTAGATCATATATTTTTCTGATTCAGAATGGTCAAAACCAGTCAATTTCAGCTCACTAAAGCTTAGGATATCAATCTTTATGCATTCCAGTTCATTTTTGACAATTTCCAATTTTCCTAGATTCATATTTCGTACATTCCATGTTCCTCCAATTGATAGATGTTTGCAGCTATTTCTCCTCAATTTGAGTCATGCCACATCAGCAAATGGAGGTCTCAAAAGCTTTATTATATCCATATCAGTAAGCTTGGTTCTACTCTGATGATGCACCTTTTTCTCAGTAGTATTTTGAGAGTCTTCTGACCTAAGTGGCTCATCCTCCTGCACTGTATCAGACAATGTTTCCAGGCTATTCATAAAGTTGTGCAGTAATGTATTGGACAGTGTATCTCTGTTATTCATAAGGTTTTCCCTGGCCAATTCTTTGAGAAGTGGAGGGTCTCTTCCTTCTTCCTAGTCTGTCTTAGTCTGTAAGCTGCATTGAAACCTGTGCACCATGTGCAACCCTGCTGGCACTTGAAACACTGGTGGCACAACCTCAAGCCTCACAGCAAAATGCAAGCCACCACAGTATGACAAACTGACAGACAAGTTTGTTGTCTTCCTTAGCTGTTTGAAACCTCTCCGCCCTCCCCTTACCTGGATCCCTAGCACTGCTGTGCTCTGTCATCTCCCAGACTTCACTTTTTCCCACTTTACTGCCTTTTGGGGGTGGGGCCTGGATCCCTCTCCTTACTTGGATTCCTGGCTGCTGCTCGGCTCTGTCATCCCCTCTGGCTTCACTTTTCCCTGCTTTCCTGCCTATTGGGTGTGGGGCTTGGGTCCCATATATTGCCCATAGAATATTTTAATACTGCAACTTGAAGCTTAAAATTTTTCTTTAGTTTTTTCAGCTTGAGAAATGCTGAATGTATTCTTCCCTTTTGGCTTTCCAGCTCCATGTCTTTGCACATTTCATTATAACTGACTTTGTTTTCCCAACCTACTCTTTGAAATCTGTTCAGCTTTTTATCTTGTTATTTCTTCCATTTGCTTTAGCTACTCTTTATTCAAGGGAAAATTTCAGAGTCTCTTCTGACATACATTTTGGTCTTTTCTTCCTTTCTTGTCTTTTTAATGATACTTTGCTTTCTTCATGGATGATGTTCTTAATGTCATCCCACAATTCCTCTGGTTTTCAGTCATTGGTGTTCAATGCATTAAATCTTATCTATTCTTTATACAAATTCAAGAGGGATATATTCAAGGTCATATTTGGCTCTTGTGGACTTGTTTGAATTGTCTTCAACTTCAACTTGAACATGCATATGAGCTGTTGAAGGTCTGTTCCACAATCAGCTCCTGGCCTGGTTATGGAGCTTCTCCATAGCCTCTTGCCACAAATGTATTCAATCTGATTCCTATGTACTCCATTTGGTGAAGTCCATGTGTATAGCCACTGTTTGTATTGTTGAAAAAGGTATTTGCAAAGAATAAGTCATTGGTCTTGCAAAAGTTTATTTTGCAATCTCCAGTGTTATTTCTGTCACCAAGGTCAAATTTTCCAACTATCGGTAATTCTTCTTTGTTTCCAACTTTTGGATTCCAATCATTAGTGATCAGCACATCTTGGTTGCATGTTCAGTCATTTTCAGACTACAGAAGTTGTTAAAAATGTTCAACTTCTTCATCTTTGGCTTTGGTGGTTATGCATAAATTTGCATAATAATAATATTAACTGGCTTTCCTTGTAGGTGTATGAATATTATCCTATCACTGACAGTATTGTACTTCAGGATAAATCTTGAAACATTTTTTATGATGATGAATGCCACACCATTCCTCTTCAATTTGTCATTCCTGGCACAGTAGATCATATAGTTGTCTGATTCAAAATGGCCCAAACCAGTCCATTTTAGCTCGCTAATGCCTAGGATATTCATCTTTATGCATTCCGTATCATTTTTGACAACTTCCAATTTTCCTAGAGTCATACTTTGTACATTCTTGTTCTGATTATTAATGGATGTTGGCAGCTGTTTCTTCTCATTTGAAGTCATGCCACATCAATGAATGGAGGTCCTGAAAGCTCTACTTTTTTCATATCAGTAAGGTTGGTTCTACTCTGAGGAGGCAGCTCTCTCACAGTCATATTTTGAGTGCCTTCTGACCTGAGAGGCTCACCTTCTGGCACTGTATTGGACAATTTTTCAGGGCTGTTCATCAAGTTTTCTGGTAATATATTAGACAATGTTTCACTGCTTTTTGCAATGTTTCCCCTGGCCAATTCTTTGAGAAGTGGATGGCCTCTTCTTTCTTCCAAATCTGTCACAGTCTGGAAGGTCTACTGAAACCTGTCCACCACTTGCAACCCTGTTGTGTTTGAAACACTGATGGCACAGTCTACAGCCTCACAGCAACATGCAAGCCACCATAGTATGAGAAACTGACAGACAAGTTCGTTTCTTTTAGTTGTTCCAAACTGTTGCACTCACTTTCTGGCCTTCTCCCTTCCTGCTCTGGCTATCTGCTTTTGCTCCTGCTTCCTGCCTGGGGCCTCTCTCCTTACCTGTTCTGGCTGTTCCCACCTCCTGGCTGGGGAAAAGATTATATCCCTCCTGAATTAGAGAAAGGACATTTAGAAATTTAAACAGGAAAGGAAGAAAAGACCAAAATGGTTGTCAGAAGAGACTCTGAAAGTTGCCCTTGAATGGAGAGTAGCTAAAGCAAATGGAAGAAATGACAAGATAAAAGAACTTATAAGCAGCATCATGATAAATAAAGAAAAGATTGATGTTGTTAAACAGTTCATATTACTTGGTTCCACAATCAACAGCTTTGGAAGCAGCAGTCAGGAATCAGATGACGTATTGCACTGTGCAAATCTGTTGCAAAGATCTCTTTAAAGTGCTGAAGAGCAAAGATAACTCCTTGAAGACTAAGGTGCACCTAACCCAAATGCAAAACTCATTGCCCTCAAGTCAGATCTGACTCATAGTGACCCCTCCTTGGGTATCTGAGGTAGTATCACTATGGAAGTTGTGATAGTTGGAGCTGTGTGTCAACTTGGCTGGACCCCAGTTCTGTGTGGTTGTTCCCATGATGGGATTGGATGACTGTGTTCTGAGCGGCCAATCTGCCCAAGCAGAGTTTCCTTAGGTGTGTGGCCTGCTTCCAGGATATTCAGGGACATCCTGGGAAGAGAGACATTCTTCTATGGATTGGGCTTCTGGTGTGCTGCCTACAAACTTTGGTGAGTGAGCAGCCCACTGCTTGGCCTGGAGATCTTGGATTTGTCTTTGGTTGGAGTCAACAACCAGTGTATTGCCTACCAGCCTTGAATTTATCACCCCTCTGTGGTTGCAGAAGCTAAGGCTGCCTCCAGCCCAATGTTTCCTCAAGGGACTTTGGACCTGCCAGCTTCTCTACTTTTGTGAGCCATTTTCCTAAGATATTTTTTTTTTTTCTCTCTCTCTCCCTAAGCTTTGCTGGTTTTTGTTTCTCTAGAGAACCCAGTCTAACACAGAAGTAGATTGCTCAACCTAAGCCATTGTGTCATATGCATGTGACAGCTGGACAATGAATAAGGAAGACCAAAGAAGAGTTGATACTTTTGAGTTGTGGTGTTGGCAAAGAATAGTGAAAGTACCATGAAGTTCCAGAAGAACTAACACATCTGTCCTAGAGGAAGTGCAGCCAGAATGCTCCTTGGAAGAGAGAATGGCCAGACTTTGTCTCACTTACTTTGGTCATGTCAGCAGGGACCATTCCCTGGAGGATGATATCATGCTTGATAAAGTGGAGGGCCAACAAAAAAGGGGAAGGCCATCAACGAGATGGACTGACACAGTGGCTGCAATGATGGGCTCAGGTATAGCAAAGATTGTGAGGCTGGCACAGGACTGGGCAGAGTTTTATTCTGTAGTAGATAGGGTTGATCTGAGTGGGAGCTGACTTGACAGCAGCTCTGGTAGCACAGTGCCTAAGGCATTTGACTGCTAACCAGAAGGCTGGCGGTTCAAACCCACCAGCCACTTCTCGGAAGGAAGGTTGGGCAATCTACTTCTGTAGTGATACCACCTTGGAAACCCAAGGACGGGTCGCTATGAGTCAGGTCCGACTCGATGGCACATAATAACAGCATCAACAACAACAACAACATGACTGAGAATTGACTCAATGACACTGAGGTAGGTTTTTTTTTTTTTTTTGGAAGGTTGAGTTTTCTGTTTCCTGTTAGGAGGAGGATTGAGATGAAGTGGAAAGAATATGGATTTATAATTTGAACACTGGTGTTAAAACATAATTTAGTAAATTCCTAGTTGTGTTCTCTTGGGTCAATCACTTAACCTCTCTCAGTCTTTCTCCCTGACTACAAAAAGCAGAATAATATAGCCTGTTGCACAGGATCACATGAAGTTATGCATTAGACAGTGCTTTGTGTGTCCAAAGCAACACAGAAATGCGAGATGTTGCTCTCTTCTTTGATGCAGACAATACTAGGGAGTTTTCTTTGTGAATTCATGAGAGATTAGCTTTTCAGATATGTTATCTTTCCATTTCTGTGTGCAAAACATAGAGATAATGTGAAAGCCACTCATCTACAGGAAAATAAACTGAATAATGGCAGGCCTTCACCTCTGTAGAAACTTAATAGCTTGCACTATGTGTTCCCACATATTCTCCCATTCAGTCCTCATAATAGGCTCAGGGAGTTCAAGTTCAAGGGCCCTCATCATTGTAGTGGGACTGTGCCAATACTGACTATTGCCCTCTGGAGGGTAGGATACCAAGGGTGCAGAGTGAACCCTGTAGCTGAATTCCTTGTGCAGAGAGTGGAACAGAGGATGGTTTCCCAGTGGCTGGGGTCTGAAGTACAATGGCAAAGAGCTTAGAGTCTACTGTTTGCTGACTATTGACCCCCAGGAGGCAAATTACATATTGGAGACAATTTCTCAAACAAGAACATCCTTAGGAAATTTTGTTTTTGGCAACATGGAGGACTAGATATTATTTAAAATTTCTCCCAGTATGTTCTTGTTGTTATGTGCTGTTGAGCCTGTTCCAAGTTATGCTGACTCTATGTACAATAGAACAAAATACTGCCTCATAATGCCCTCCTCACAATCCTAGCTATGCTTAAGCACATTGTTGCAGCTACTGGGTCAATCCAACTCCTTGAGGGTCTTCCTCTTTTTTACTGACCTTCTACTTTACCAAGCATAATATGCTTCACCAGGGACTGGTCCTTCCTGATAAAATGACCAAAGTATGAGAGCCAATGTCTTGACATCCTTCCTTCCAAGGAAGATTCTGGCTGTACTTCTTCTAAGGTAGATTTATTCATTCTTCTGATAGTCTAGGGCATATTTAATATACATCACCAATAACACAATTCAAATGCATCAGTTGTTTGGTTTTCCTTTTCCATAGTCCGGCTTTCACATGCATATGAGGCTACTGAAAATACCATGGCTTGGGTCAGGCTCATCTTAATCTTCAAAGTGACATTTTTGACCTTTAAAGAGATATTGGTCTGTACAGTTTCCTCATGAGCACAATCAAGTGTTCTGGAATCCCCATTCTTCACAATGTTATCTATAATTTGCTATAATCCACACAATTGAATGCCTTTGCATAGTCAATAAAACACAGGTAAATATTCTTCTGGTATCCTTTCCTTTTAGCCAAGCTCCACTGGACATCACCAATGACATCCCCACCGTGCATCCTCTTCTGAATCCAGCTTGAAATTCTGAAAGTTACCTGTCAATATACTGCTGCAACCATTTTTGAGTTACCTTCAGCAAAATTTTACTAATGTAATATTAATGATATTGTTCAGTAACTTCCACATTCTGTAGGATCACCTTTCTTTGGAATGGGTACAAATATGGATCTCTTCCAATCAGTTGGCCAGGTAGCTCTCTTCCAAATTTCTTGGCATAGATGAGTAAGGGGCTCCAGTATGGCATCTGTTTGTGGAAACATCTCAATGTTTTTTCCATCAGTTTCTGGAGCCTTGTTTTTCACCAATTCCTGCAGTACAGCTTTGACTTCTTCCTTCGATACCATTTGTTCTTAATCATATACCACCTCCTGAAATGGATGAGCATCAGCCAATTCTTTCTTGTACAGTGACTCTGTGTATTCCTTCCATCCTCCTTTGATGCTTGCTGCATCATTCAATATTTTCCCCATAGAATCTTCCAACATTGCAACTTGAGACTTGAATTTTTTCTTCAGTTCTTTCAGCTTGAGAAATGCTGAATGTGTTCTTCCCTTTTGGTTTTCTAACTCCAGGTCTTTGCACTTTTCATTATAATGATTAACTTTGTCTTCTTGAGCTGCTCTTTCAAATCTTCTGTTCAGCTTTTTTATCTTGTCATTTCTTTCATATACTTTAGCTACTCTCCATTCAAAAGCAGCAAGTTTCAGAGTCTCTTCTGACATCCATTTTGGTCTTTTCTTCCTTTTCTATCTTTTTAATGAACTTTCTTCATCAATGATGTTCTTGACGTCATCCCACAATTCATCTGGTTTTTGGTCATTGGTGTTCAATGTGTCAAATCTATTCTGCTTGTGGTCCCCAAATTCAGGTGGGATATAATCAAGTTCATATTTTGGCTCTTGTGGACTTCTTTTAATTGTCTTCAGCTTCAATTTGAACTTGCATATGAGCAGTTGATGGTCTGTTCCACAGTCAGCTCCTGGCCTTATTTTGGTTGAAGATATTGAGATTCTCCATTGCAGCTTTCCACAGATATAGTCGATCTGATTCCTCTGTATTCCATCTGGCAAGGTCCAAGTTTTCAGTCACCATTTCCGTTGCTGAAAAAAGGTATTTGCAATGAATAACTTGTTGGTTTTGCAAAATTCTATCATGCAATCTCCAGCTTCATTTCTGTCACTGAGGCCATATTTTCCAACTACTGATGATTCTTCTTTTTTTTCCAACTTTTGCATTCCAATCACCAATAATAATCAATACATCTGATTGCATGTTTGGTCAATTTCAGACAGCAGACATTGGTAAAATCTTCAATTTCCTCATCTTTGGCTTTAGTGATTGGTGTGTAAATTTGAATAAAAATAGTATTAACTGGTCTTCCTTGGTGGCGTATGGATATTATCCTGTCACTGACAGCATTGTATTTCAGAATAGATCTTGAGACATTCTGTGTGATGATGAATACCATGTTATCCTTCTTCAATTTGTTATTCCTGCAATAGTAGGCCATATGATTGTCAGGGCTGGTGGCTGGAGCAGGTAAAGTGGGGGGAGCCCCAGGTGGCAGACAGGGCTGGTGGCCAGAACAAGTAGGGGAAAACCCAGGAATTGAGTGGAGCTGTTGAAAGAGCTAAGGGAGATGAACTTGTCTGTTGGTTTGTCATACTGTGGTGGCTTGCATGTTGCTGTGAGGCTGGAGGCTGTGCCAGCAGGTGTTCTCATGGTGGACTGGTTTTGGTGGAGCTTCCAGACTGAGACAGACTTGGAAGAAGGAAGAGGTCACCCACTTCTCAAAGAATTGACCACTGAAAACCTTATGAATAGTAGTGAAACACTGTCTGATATATTACTGGAAAATTTTATGAATAGCCCTCAAACATTGTCCAGTACAGTGCCAGAAGATGAGCCCCTCAGGTCACTCAAAATATGACTGGGAAAGAGCTGCTTCATCAGACTAAAGCCTACCTTAATGATATGGATAAAATAGAGCTTTAGGGGCCTCCATTTGCTGATGTGGTATGACTCAATATAAGAAGAAACAGCTGCAAACATTCATTAATAATCAGAACATGGAATGTATGAAGTATGAATCTAGGGAAATTATAAGTTGTCAAAAATGAAATGGAACACATAAAGATTGATATCCTAGACATTAGTGAGCTGAAATGGACCTGTTTTGGCCATTTTGAATCAGATAACCATATGATCTACAATGCTGGGAATGATAAATTGAAGAGGAGTGGCATGGTATGCTTCATCACAAAGAATGTGTCAAGATCTATCCTGAAGTACAATGCTGTCAGTGATAGAATAATATCCATATAAGGAAAACCTGTTAATACTACTATTATTCAAATTTATGCATCAACTACCAAAGCCAAAGATGAGGAAATTGAATATTTTTACCAACTTCTGCCATCTGAGATTGATCAAACATGCAATCAAAATTGTTGATAATCACTGGTCACTGGAATGCAAAAGTTGGAACCAAAGAAGAATTACTGGTAGTTGGAAAATTTGGCTTGGAGATAGAAATAATGCTGGAGATTGCATGAAAGAATTTTGCAAGACCAACTTATTCATTGCAAATATGTTTTTTCAACAACACAAAGGCTGGCTATAAATGTGCACTTCACCAGATGGAGCACACAGAAATCAGATTGACTACATCTGTGGCAAGAGACGATGGAGAAGCTCAATCTCTTCAGCCAAAACAAGGCCAGGAGCTGATTGTGGATCAGACCATCAACTGCTCATATGGAAATTCACTTGAAGTTGAAAACAATTAAAACAAGTCCATGAAAGCCAAAATGTGACCTTGATAATATTCCTCCTGAATTTAGAAATCATTTAAAGAATAGATTTGATGCATTGAACTCCAACGACCGAAAACCAGAGGAATTGTGGGATGACATCAAGATCATCATTCATGAAGAAAGCAAAAGGTCATTAAAAAGACAGTAAAGGAAGAAATGACCAAAATTGGTGTCAGAAGAGAATCCAAAACTTTCCCTTGAGTGGAGAGTTGCTAAAGCAAATGGAAGAAATGACAAAATAAAAGAGCTGAACAGATGATTTCAAAGAGCAACTCGAGAAGACAAATTATAATGAAAAGTGCAAAGACATGGAGTTGGAAAGCCAAAAGGGAAGAACACACTCATCATTTCTCAAGCTGAAAAAACTGAAGAAAAAATTCAAGCCTTGAGTTGCAATATTGAAAGATTCTATGGGCAATATATTGAATGATGCAGGAAACATCAAAAGAAGATGGAAAGAATACACAGAGTCACTGTACCAAAAAGAATTGGTTGATGGTCATCCATTTCAGGAGGTGGCATATCCTCAAAAACCAATGGTATTGAAGGAAGAAGGCAAAGCTGCACTGAAGGAAGTAGTGAAAAACAAGGCACCAGAAATTGACAGGATATCCATTGAAATGTTTCAGCAAATGGATGCTGCACTGGAGGCACTCACTCAGCTATGCCCAAAGGTTTGGAAGAGAGGTACCTGTCCGACTGACTGGAAGAGATCCATATTTTTACCCGTTCCAAAGAAAGGTGATGACACGGAATATGGATATTATCGAACAATATCATTAATATTACATAAGTAAAATCTTACTGAAGATAGTTAAAAAGTGGTTGCAGCAGTATATTGATAGAGAACTTCCAGAAATGCAAGCTGGATTCAGAAGAGGACATGGAAAGAGGAATATCCCTGTTGACGTCAGAAGGATCTTGCCTCAAAGCAAAGAATACCAGAAAGATGTTTACTTGTGTTTTATTAACTATGCAAAAGCATTCTATTGTGCGGATCATAGCAAATTATAGATAGCATTGAGAAGCATATGAATTCCAGAATACTTAATTTTGCTCAAGAGGAACTTGTGCATAGACGAGGAGGCTGTTCCTTGAACAGAACATGGGGACACTGCATGGTTTAAAATCAAGAAGGGAGTGTGTCAGGGTTGGATTCTATCACCATACTTATTCAATCTGTACGCTGAACAAATAATCCAAGAAGCTGGACTATATGAAGAAGAACATGGCATCAGGATTGGAGGAAGACTCATTAACAACCTGAGTTATGCAGATGACACAACTTTACTCACTGAAAGTAAGGATGACTTGAAACATTTATTGATGAAGATTGAAGACTGCAGTCTGCAGTATGGATTACACCTCAATATAAAGAAAACAAAAGTCCTAGCAACTTGGACCAATATACAGCCTCATGATAAATGGAGAAAAGATAGAAGTTGTTAAAGATTTCATATTACCTCATTCTACAATCAACACCAATGGAAGCAGCAGTCAGGATATCAGACGTCATATAGCATTGGGCAAATCTGCTGCAAAGGACCTCTTTAAAGTGCTGAAGAGCAGACATATTTCCTTGAAGATTAAGGTGTGCTGATGCAGGCCATGGCATTTTCAATCACCTCATATGCACGTGAGAGCTGGACAATGAAAAAGAAGACTTAAGAAGAGTCGATGCTTTTGAGTTGCAGGGCTGGCGAAGAACACTGAAAATACCATGGACTGCTAAATGGACTAATGTGTCTGTCCTGGAACAGGTGCAGCTGGAATTCTTCTTGGAAGCAAGAGTGGCCAGACTTCATCTCACCTACTTTGATCATGTTTTAGGAAGGGTCAGTTCACTGGAGAAGGATGTCATGCTTGGTAAAGTGGAGGGACAACAAAAAAAGGTGAAGGCTTTCAACGAGATGGACTGACACAGTAGCTGCAATGATGGGCTCAGGTATAGCAAAGATTGTGGGGTTGGCACAGGACTGAGCAGTGTTTCATTTTGCTGTACATGAGGATTGCCATGAGTTGGAGACAACTCAATGGCACCTAACAACAACAACAACATGATTGTTTGATTCAAAATGGGCAAAACTAGTCCATTTCAGCTCACTAATGGCTATGATATTGATCTGTATGTATTACATTTCATTTTTGTAAACTTCCAATTTTCCTAGATTCATATTTCATTCATTCCATGTTGCAATTATGGATGGATGTTTGCAGCTGTTTTTATCCTTTCTGAGTCATGCCCCATCATTAAATAGAGGTCCTGAAAGCTGTACTCCATCCACGTCGTTAAGGTGAACTCTACTTTGAAGAGGCAACTCTTCCCCAGTCGTATTTTTGGTGCCTTCTCACCTGAGGGCCTCATCTTCTGGCACTACATCAGACAATTTTCCAGGGCTTTTCATTAAGATTTTTAACAATATATCAGACAGTGTTTCACTGCTGTCATAATATTTTCACTAGCCAATTCTTTGAGAAGTGGTTGGATTGTCCCTTCCTTCTTCCCAGTCCGTCTTAGTATGCAAGCTCTGTTGAAACCTCTTCACCATGGGTGACCCTGCTGGTACTTGAAATACTGGTGGCATAGCCTCCAGCCTCATAGCAACATGCAAGCCACCACAATATGACAAACTGACAGATGATTAGGTTAGTAGCTCAGCTCAAATTATTTGTGCTATTCAGGGACTTAAGGGACATACAGGAGTGCCTTAACCCAGGCCCAAATACTGCTTTCCAAGGAAAAAAATGGACAGTGAGATGAGCAAGAAACACTTGAAAACTGAGAGGGATTCTTGCAGGGTGTACCATTGGTTTCCTTGTTGGGGCCCTTTCTTCTCCCCTTCTTTTAGGAACCTGCCTCCAGCAAGGATTTTGAAATCAGGAAGGGGGGCAATATTCTTGGTTTTGTTCTATATTGTCTTTCTGTTTTGGTTCAGGACTCTTTTTGGTAGCTAAGGAAGAAGAAAAGTTCTGGTTACAGAGAGGGTCTGACAGGACGTTGACATGTTTTGAGCCTCTGATCTCAAAGTGAACCTATCTCAGGAGCCAAACTGGAGAATAAGGCAGTGGTTGAGAGGGGAAGCTAGTCTTTGTGAGCTCAACTGGGCAAAGGGATCACTGCAGACTCGTTGGCCTCCAGCAAGAGCAATTCCAGCCTCTACCAGCCTGAGTCTGGGCTTCCCCACATACCTTCTGTCAGTTTAGAACATGCTCAGCACCTTGGCTTTTCAGCCTTCTCCTTGGACTCTTGAAGCTGGCTGACTCCTTGCTCACTAGGTCCTCCAGGTCCACTCTCAACAATGCCTTGGACCTGTTCCTTTTCTACCAGAATTCTTTTTATTCTTGTCTGTTGTTCATGTTTTGTGGACATATGGGTTTGGAACCATTGGATTTTTCTTCTGTTTCTGCTTCTTGGGCTTGATATCTGATGTCTACTTAAGACATCCCAGTTTAACCTTGGCGTTGCCTAAAGATGAAGGTTATAGTTTCACTGAAGCTCTTCCTCTACTTAGGAGTTTCACCTGGGAATCAAAGGCAGGAAACAACTTACTGCTATGTCTTGAATGGGCATCCATGCCAGCTGTTGACTGTCACCAAGGAATCCACAATTGGCAATAAATACACATTTTGAACCATTTTTCTTATGATACCTAAGGAGTCTATTACATGAGGGCTTTCCTGGCGATGGAACCAAGACCAGTGACTTAGTCGTATTCAGTGAGAAGTGAAAAACAGGGCAAGAATATTTTATCAAGGGATATATATATATATATATATATATATATTTCATAGAATACCAGTACTTCCCGTATGCCATGAAAATAGAGTACTAAACTCTGAACATTCAATCCTCCATTTGGAACGTCACAATGCAGAGTTAATATTTAAAGGCTCTGAGAAGTCTTTCAGGAAGCTTTGTTAATTCTGTCTTTGTAGTGGGTGAGAGAGGAAGCTTCTGTTCAGTGGGTTTGCAGGGGCAAAGGGCTCACTGTAGACTTGCTGGCTTCCAGGAAGAGCAGTTCCAGACTCATGGACCATGGAAGGACCATGGAAGTGTCTTCCTTCCTCTTCTTCCTGTCCCTTTTTTTTTGCCCTCTCCTTTCCTCTTTTCACTTCCTATCTCTCTTTCTCCCTTTCCCTATTTCTCTCTTTTTATCTCCTTCCTCCCCACTTTTCCTTCATTTATTTCTTCATTTCTCTTAACATCTCAAAGAGCCAGACTTCTTTAGAATACATTTGGGAGCTCGGGTAGCATAGTGCCTAAGGCACTTGACTGCTAACCAGAAGTCTAGAGGTTCAAACACACCAGCCACTCCTCAGAAGGAAGGTTGGGCAATTTACTTCCTTAGTGATACTGTCTCAGAAACCCAAAGAGGGGTCACTATAAGTAGGGTCTGACTTGATGACATATAACAACAACAACGTGGCTTTAGTGACATGACTCAGTCCACACTAGCACACCAGAGAAATGTCTCAAGGACATTATGTGCTGTCCAGCCAACTGATTTTGACCCCTTGGCACACTTGAAGGAGCTCTGGTGGTGTAGGGCCCAAGGCATTTGACTGATAACCAGAAGGTTGGTGGTTCAAACCCACCAGCCATTTCTCAGAAGAAAGATTGGACAATCTACATCCTAGAGATCCTGCCTTGGAAACCCAAGGAGGTATTGCTATGAGTTGGGTTCGACTCAACGGCAGTGAGTTTTTTAAAAAAATTTTTGGCACACTCTAGGAGGCACAAATCAATGAGTTCTGTGACATCACTGAAAGAACACACTGGAAGGTCACCCTGACAGATTTTCCACATTATTAGTTGAGTTGGGTGAACTCATTATGCCTAATGAGAATGAATGGATGTAATCTTATTGACATAAATTTACCAGTAAAAACGTCGATCTAAATAATCAAATAGTCCCTTTCCACACAATTCTAGAGTCTTTCATCATGTTGCCAGGATAAATTACTTTATTTAATTGGCAACTTTTGTCATTCTGCTGACATTTTGCCTACTGATCAGATAACTAGTTCTTGATTATTGATGTTCTACAACTGAATCATGAGGCAGACATTCTAAAACATTGTACCATATTTAAATCATTTACATGTCATCTTGGAGCATATTCATTCCTTCTATAAACATTAGGAACATACTGAGGTCATAGTTCCATGTTAAGTCAGAGAAATAAAGGAGGGAACAAAACCAATTTCATTTCCTTAGCAGACATTTTTTTAGAGTGTGAGTCTCCTGCATGCAAAGTGGTGCCATGTGCCTTTTCCCATTCCTTGAACTTTTGTTTGGGTGGTTTTATGATCTCTGCTTTGTGAATGAGAAAGCTGAGACTTTGAGACATTAAACTTCTCCAGGGTTTTTTATGCTGTAAGATTTGGTTAGAGAGAAAAATATAAGATACTTGATACAGGCTGCACATTTAAGCAAG
>NW_006921849.1:1943750-1946410 GCF_000298275.1 Orycteropus afer afer | reverse complement strand
GATGATGATGTATATTTCAGTGGGAAGAGGCCCTCATCCTACTTATAATCCAAGAAAATGGAAAGAGATAGTAGGGGATGTCCTAAAATTTTGACTGATTGATCAATTGACTCATTCGTTCTTGTGTCAAGCATTGTGCAAAGCAACGGACTTGCAGTGATAGGAAAGCAAAATTGGCATGATGGTTTCTCAATAGTTCCCATGAAAATGGTGTGTAGGAGGCATCTGATCTCTGATTTCATAATGTGGGAGTAGGATCAACATCAACATGAATAGCCCAAGGATAGTTCCTATGAGGAGGAGATTAGACATACCACCACCTTCAAACCATTTTACCACTCTGACACCTCCCGTGGCACTCTATTTCTCTGCTGGGTTCAATAATTTGTTGTAGTAGTCACACAGACCTCACACACAATACTCATGATTATGGGGTTTATTAGAGAAGTAATAGGTTATAATCAAGATTATGAACAACTCAGGATACAGTTCTTCAGTCAGGATAGCCTCTTCTCAACAAAGCCTTTCTCTGGCCCACAGCCTCTTGGTTCCATGGCCTCTTGGCCTCTTCCCTGCTTTGCCAATGGAGTTCTTTAAATTCTGCCAGTAAGTGTCTAGAAGCACCTCACTATGGCAGTAAGCCTTTGCCTGAAGATACTCAGCTTTCTTACTCCATTTGTCTGTGTTGTCTCCTGCTGGGTCTGCTGCTGCTTCTCTCTGTCTCTTGCTGTGTCAGCAAAGTGTTACAGCTCCCTATCTTCCTCTTGGGTCAAGGAGGTTCAGTGCAGGGACCTCAGCTCCAAAGGATGCACTCCACTTCTGCCTCTTGTTTTTTGATGATGGCGAGTTCCCCTCCTGTCTACTTCTGGGATGGTTCATTTTAAGCCTAGCAGGATGGCAAAATGGACTAATCCCCATATTAGGGTTTTGTACACCCTATTTGTATGGTCCCACCCCACAAAGGTGCCATTTACCTTATGTACACTATTAACAAGCTATCTAATCCCTTTGGTGGGCCACAAGCACCTCCCATTTACATAGTTCCACCCAGTAATCTGCTGCGAGTCACAAAAACTATGGCTAGAAAGGCCATGTTAAGAATTCACTCTACCACAGCTCCTTACCTGGGCTGTAGAGGTCTGTAACCAAAAACAGTTCCTAGGTGGTGCAAATTGTTAAGCAAGCCTGGGTGATCTTTCAAGGTTACAGGCTTGAAAACTATATGGAGATGTTTTACTCTGAAAATTTGGGGTCCTTGGTGTCACTATGATTCACAATTGATTTGTGGCAACTAACAACAAACCCATTGCTATCGAGTCAATTTTGACTCAGCAACCTTACAGAGTAGAACTTCCCTATAGGGTATCCAAGGCTGTAAATGTTTCCAGAAGCAGATCACCAGGTCTTTCCTTGTAGAGTAGCCAGTGGGTTCAAACCACTGACCTTTCAGGTAGCAGCTGAGCAGTAACCCCTGCACCGCCAGGGCTTCTTAACTAACAACCACCTAAAACCAAACCAAACCTGTTGTCATCAAGTTGATTCAGATTCATGGCAAGACAACATATAGCAGAGTAGAACTGTTCCATAGGTTTTTCCTGGCAGTAATACTTATGGATGACTGGGCAATCTACTACCATGGAGATATTGCCTTGGAAACTCAAGGAGGGGTCATTGATATGAGTCGAATTGACTTGAGGGTAGTGAGGGTTTTTTAAAAAATATTTTTGGAAGCAGATTACCAGGCCTTTCTTCTGTGGCACCACTGAGTGGTTTTGAACCATAACCTTTAGGTTAGTAGTCTAGCACAAACTGTGCCACCCAAGGACTTTTTTAATTGTTTGAATGAAATTTTAATTAGCATGAAGTGCATTGTCTCATGTTTCTCCTTTTTTTTAAAATTTATATTTCTGTTTTTGCAAATTTTTCTCCTTGGTCAGGCCATCAGGGACTGTCAGTAACCATTCATACTCTCCCTTGGGCTCTTCCACAGCAAACGCTGTCACCTGGTCATCTGTATGTTACAAGTTTGGCAACTGAGGCCACAACCCAGCTGCAGCACAGTAAAAAATGTTACTCTCAATGATCAACTTGAGGTACTACAAAATCCTGAAGTGCTTTACAAATTATTAAGGAAAGACTGAATTATGTCTGATTACATTTTTGCATAACATTTCCCAAAATTCAGTCTGCAAAATTTTAGTTCCTTAGGCTATGTTCTGGTTATCTAGTGTGGCTCTGACGGGAATATACCACAAATGGGATGGCTTAAACAAACAGGAGTTTATTCTTACAGTTTGGAGGCTTTAAGTCCAAGTTCAAAGTGCCAAGCTCTAGGGGCTGGGTGAAAGCCCCTCAACCTTGGGCTTCAGCTCTGCCTCCAGCTCCCGGCCCACTGAAGCTAAAGGCTTTTCTTCACTTAGGCAGCTACTGGCTGCTGAGGCTGAGAAGCCCAATGTTGGCAAATAAAATGACACAGTCCCGATGTTACCAAACTACATGGCAGGCCATTAATTTAAGTCCATTGTAAGTCCCAAGGTTGGCAGAGCATGGCAGGCTGATGAACAATGACATGCCTACATGGCAGGATCCAAGCATGCCATAAGCTAGAGGTTATCCCCAAGGCTTCTCCTTATATATAGGAAGCAGACCATATCCCAAAG
>NW_006921849.1:1916478-1943435 GCF_000298275.1 Orycteropus afer afer | reverse complement strand
GGTAAAGGCCTTTGTGGTAAAATGTAGGATGTAACCTTAAGCTGAGTGTGTTGGGGTAGTGGTGGGATGTGTTTGTGAAAATGTGAACTTCTGAGGATGGCAGAAGGTGACCAAATGTGACAGCAGCTAGCTGGACCCAAGAAACAGCAAAAGCCACTATTGGTGTGTATTCACCTGGTGCCTAATAATATAGAGGTGAATGCAAACCTTTTGGGAGGTAAGAAGAGGACAAACCTATGCAGAGAGAAGGCTAAATGGAGGTTACACTTCTTAAAAGTTCTGATTGGTGGTTCAGTCTGATTCTTGTCTTCCCTGCAGGAAGTTCAATTCCTGCCCAGTGCACCTCATTATAGCCACCATCTCTCTGTCAGCAGACACTTGGGTATTGCCATTTTGCTGCACAGGTTTTAGCAGAGCTTCTATACTAAGACAGACTAGAAAGGATAGTATGATGGTCTGCTTCTGAAAACCAGCCAAGGGATTTTCACAGTAGGCTACTTTGCAACTACTCATGGGGACGGTACAGGGCTGGGTAGCGTTTTGTTGTGTTGTTCATGGGTTGCCATGAGTTGGAGGCTGATGTGCTAGCAGTTGACAATGACAACAACAATGTTTCTGAAGAGTCTGCGTGTGTTCTGCAGACAGGGGAAGTATTCTTCCTCACCTGCATCACTCCCTTACTGGCAGAGAGTCATAGTGTTCTTTCATAAATGTTGTATTTCTTGAAGCCTTGACTCTCAAGACTGAATTAGGTGCCCAACTTAACATTCAGTAATTGTCAACTGAAGGAGCACTGTTCCATGGGAGAAAAATGAGGCAGTCTGCTTCCATAAAGACTTAGAGCCATAGAAACCCTGTGGAGCAGTTTTACTTTGTCCTGTAGCGTCACAATGGACTTGATGGCTGTGGGTTTGTTTTTTTGTTAATTGTCTACTAATGCATTTATTGTCTCCCCAGCTTGAGCTCCTTGAAGAGAGGAACTATGTCTTATTTACCAATATATTCCCAGTACCCAAGATGCTGCCTGGTTGTAGGACATAGGCCTTTATCTAATGATCCTAGTGAATCAAACTTCCCTGCATCCCATCTTTTCCATTTTCCATTGACAGTTGGTGTCTATTTCTTTACTCCTTGAATGTGGGCTCTCTTTATGACTTGTTTTGACCAACAGAATGAGGTGGAAGGGAGATTGGGCAAGTATTAAAGCTTGGGTCTTGCAGCTTTCATGGCTTGAAACCTTGGGGTACCATGTCCAGGCTGACCTTCTGGAGCCACCACATGGAGAGACAGAGCCCTGAAGGAGAGGGAGCATAGGAGACAGTCCCAGCAAGACCCCAGCCTTTCCAGCACCTGAGCCGAGGCATGAGGCATGGATGTGAAGTGATCTTGTATCATCCGGGCCTAGTTGACATTCCTCAGCTGACATTATATGGGTCAGACACCAGCTGTCCTCCCTAAGCTCTGTCCACATAGAAGACCAGTGACCAACTGTTCTGCTTACCTACTGCTTCTCTGACAGGAATACACCACAAATGGGATGGCCTTAACAAACAGGAGTTTATTCTTACGATTAGGAGGCTTTAAGTCCAAGTTCAAAGTGCCAGGCTCTAGGGGCTGGGTGAAAGTCCCTCAACCTTGGGTCCAGCTCTGCCTCCTGCTCCCAGCCCACTGGAGCTAGAGGCATTTCTTCACTCAGACAGCTGTTGGCTGCTGAGGCTGAGAAACCCCAAGGTTGACAAGTAAAAAGGCACAGTCCCGTTGTTACCAAACCACATTTCAGGCCATTAACTTAAGTCCATTGTAAGTCCCAGTGTTGGCAGAGCATAGCAGGCTGCTCAAAAATGACAAGGCTACATGTAGGGTCCAAATGTGCCATAGGCTAGAGACGATTCCCCAAGGCTTCTACTTATGTACAGGAAACAGACCACATTCTCTAAGGCAGCTACTTAGCTGCTCATAGTAGATTCCACCATGGAGTTGATTACCAGTCTCATCATGGGGGAATACGTCATCTAGTAGCTGTCCAGCTATTCAACCAGGCCCAGCCAAGTTGACATACCAACTGAACTACCACAATTCCACCCCTTGTCAACTTGACATTGGCACAGATCTTCATTGGGTGGCATCTGTACAGATCTCTCTCACTGGGTGGCTTCAGTCCCCTAGTTCCTCTAAGTGGTGACCTCACCCCCTTGGCCTGGAGGCCCCATTCCTCTCCCTCTTGGGCATGGCAGCCCCACCCCCTCACTCTTGGGCAGTGGCTATGGCTCCATCCCACTGGCTCACATGAACGAGCAGCCCCACACTCCAGAACCAAGTTGATGAAGGCCTGGCTCTTTGAAACCTAGAGGGCTGTGATCATTCCACCCCCAAGGCCATGGTCCTATCCTTTCAGGCTGAGGCAGCTCTGCTTCCATTTCCTTGGTCTCTGCTTCTGCTGATTAATGCCTGAGGGCAACCCACTCCACCAGGAATCTTCTTGCCCCAAAGGACATTTAGCTTTCTTGCCCCATGGGCCAGCCGACCTGCTACTTCATTTCAAGCCTGTCTCTTCTACCAATTAATGCCACTCCACTAGGAAGTCACCTAACCAAAGACATCAAGCTTTGTCCTCCGTGGGCTGGTAAGGCTGTCGCTGTCTCATGCCAGTTCTCTTGGCTCTGCTCCTGCCATCTCTCATGCTGGTCTCTTGCTCTGCTCCTGCCGTCTGTCATGCTGTATGCTGAGGTCTCTCTGCCAGGGTCTTGGGTCAAGGACACGCTCCACTCCTGTTTCCACATTTTAGGTATCTGTCAGAGTGGCATCCCATTCCTGGTACCATAATCTGTCTGCTTACGTAGTGCCGTTCTGACAGGAATACACCACAAATGGGCTTGCCTTAACAAACAGGAGTTTATTCTTACAATTTGGAGGCTTTAAGTCCAAGTTCATAGTGCCAGGCTCTAGGGACTGGGTGAAAGCCCCTCAACTTTGAAGTCCAGCTCTGCTTCCTGCTCTGAGCCCACTGGAGCTAGAGGCGTTTCTTCACTCAGACAGCTGCTGGCTGCTGAGGCTGAGAAGCCCTAAGGTTGACAAGTAAAAAGGCACAGTCCTGATGTTACCAAATCATATGGCAGGCCATTAACTTAAGTCCACTGTAAGTCCCAAGGTTGGCAGAGCATAGCAGGCTGCTGAACAATGACATGGCTACATACAGGATCCAAGCATGCTATAGGCTAGAGATCATTCCCCAAGGCTTCTACTTATATACAGGAAGCAGATCACATCCCTAAAGCAGCTACTCAGCTGCTCATAGTAGATTCTTCCATGGAGATGATTACCAGTTTCATCATGGGGGAATACTTCATCTAGCTGCCCAGACACTCAATCAGGCCCAACCAAGTTGACACACAAACTGAACTACCATACCAACTAAATGCTTGATTTAAGCCTCTAACTTTTTTGTTTGCTTTTCAATCTACTAAGAAACAAAGTGATTTCTTATGAAGTAATAGATTATGGCTATGGCTATAGTGGCACATGAAAATCCTTAGACATATATTGCTGATTTAATGAATGAATCTGACCTTCCAACCAAAAGGATGCTGATTATCCGTGGTAGATGCAAGGTCAGTGGTTGTGTCCTTGGTAACCACTCATCTGAGAGTGTGGGGCTAATGTAAACACTTACATCAAGTTCTACTGTGTCAATCATCTTTTTGTCAGCACTGGTGGATGTCAGGAAAATAAGCACAATTGAGGGCAACTGTTGTTCATGGGAAAGGTTCTCACCTTCCATGAGGGAGGCCTGGGTTCTATTCCTGGCCAGTACATCTCATGTGCAAATACAACCTGTCGATGGAGGCTTGAGTGTTGTTAAGATTCTGAACAGGTTTCAAATGGAGTTTTCAGACTAAGATGGGCTGGAAAGAAATGCCTGATGGTCTTCTTTGGAAAATCAGCCAGTGAAAACCCAATGAATACCAATGGTCTGATCCCATTTTGAATGGACTTGCCATGAGTTGGGGCCAACGTGACTGTAGCTGTCAGTGGAGGCTTGCATGTTCCTGTGATGCTGAACAGGTTTCAACAGAGTGTCCATAGGAGAGCTAACAACAGCAACAAACACACCCACCCACTGCCATCAGGTCGATTCTGACTCAAAGCGACTCTGTAGAGTACAAGTGTCCCATAGGATTTCCAAGGCTATAAATCTTTACGGAAGCAGACTGCCTCCTCCTTTTTTCCAGAGAGGCTGGCATGTTTGACCTGCTGACCTTTAGGTTAGCAGCCAAATGTGTTAACCACTATACCACCAGAGCTCCCATAACACACAGTTATAGGGAAATGAAGTAAGTGCTATGGACAAAGTTTGAACAGGGCTTTAGGGAGGGGAGGCATGTAGCATGGCCAAGGAAGATTTCACAGAGCGCATGACTTCTGGAATGAGGGGCCTTTCCTTTACCACCCGGAGAAGTGGAGAGAGTCTTCCAAGCAGTAGAAACAAAGTGTACAAAGACTTTAAGCTGGAGAGGTTTTGCAGAATGCAGAGAACCATGAGTGGCTTACGGACTGTGTTTTTCACTAGATTTGACTGATCATTCTCACATTTCACAGTATGGGGGGCAGTGGCTGGAGTAGGGTAAATGGAAATGATGCTGAGAAGATAAGTAGGGACCTGAGCATAGATAATCTTGCTGGCCACTAGGAGCAAGTGTTCTTAGTACACAGGAAGCGATTGCTAGCAGCATTTGACAAGACCTTACCTGTGAGGATAGCACCCAGGTTTTGAGGCTCTAAGGACCAGTCCTTGTGCTCAACTACTAACCTAAAGATGGTGGTTTGAACCCACTCAGTGACACCATGGAAGAAAAGCCTGGCAATCTCCTTCTGTAGAGCTTACAGCCAAGAAGATCTACTCTGTAACATGGGGTCACCATGAGTCGGAATTGACTCAGAAGTAATGAGCTTGATTTTTTATTCCTAAGGACTAGTCCAGCTTTCGTCTCTGACTCTGACCCCATAAACCAGTCT
Source organism: Orycteropus afer afer (assembly GCF_000298275.1). Taxonomy (NCBI): domain Eukaryota; kingdom Metazoa; phylum Chordata; class Mammalia; order Tubulidentata; family Orycteropodidae; genus Orycteropus; species Orycteropus afer. The sequence goes on along the minus strand of NW_006921849.1, from coordinate 1,938,422 downwards.
TTGTTTCTGTCTGATGCTTGATTTCTATGAAAAGACAAAAAAAGAGGGCGTTCCTCAAAAATATGACATTGGTCCGTCTGTTTTCCATCAAGTTTACAGATCTTCAAGGGATACTTCCAAGATTAAGACAACTATGGATTCCTTAATTCATTAACTTGTTCTTCAGGCAATGATATGGGTAACAGATTACTGGGAAAGTGTTTGCCTCATATGATTAGCAAAAAAAGGTATAGTGCCTTGAGTCTCTGTAAAGACCTCCTTACATTGATAAGGAAGTCAGAGAAGATAGAGTCTTAAAAATGTGTTTTCAGGAATTGTTTGGAAAACACTTCTGAGTCAGAAAGTTGTGATTCTCCTTGATAAGTGTCTGAGGTCTTAAAGCAAAAATTTAAGGGATTCTTTGAGTGCGATAGATGCCGTTCTGGAATGTATTAAACTTCAGAGGCCCAAGAAATTTCGTTATCCCTCTGATCCCTAAGATTTATGACATTTTTAATCAGGAAGGAGTATCAGCAAGAATCCTTCCAATTTCAAATAAAGGCAAAATTTATGGGCAGTCAGATGAATTGGCCTTCTCTTTCCAGAGACCATTTCATTTCCAGCCTTCATTTAGAGGATGAGATTGATTTATCCCCCGGGGAAGTGCCACACAGTCAGAAGTTGAACAAAGGTGTGTGTGAGATGTTTGTAAGGTTGATGGTCTTCCCTCACCAGCGGTGCTCCACCATCCACTCTAGCCACATCATTGCTGGCCTGCACAGAGTTGCATTTAACAAAACACTGGTCCCAAATCCAAGACTGAGTGCAAAGCAGCTTAAATCTTTACAAAAGTCTCCTTGAGAACACCAGAGAAGATGTCCATCTTATTTCCAGCGAAACTTTGAAAATCTGTTTTCTCCATCTCTTTTGATATAGATTTTGTAGCATGTGCTACACTTCTGCATCTTTCCAAACTTTCCATGAAGTTCTCTCCAAGTAGGAGCACACCAGCCTCTCTTGCCCCATTTCCTGTTTCAGCTCAGCACTTTACTGTTGTTGTTGTTATGTGCCGTCAAGTCAGACCTGACTCATAGGGACCCCTCCTTGGGTTTCCAAGGCAGTATCACTACAAAAATAGATTGCCCCATCTTCCTTCCAAGGAGTGGCTGGTGGGTTTGAACCTCCAGCCTTCTGGTTAGCAGTCAAGTGCCTTAGGCACTATGCTACCAGAGCTCCTCAGAACTTTACTATGGCAGCAATATTATCCCCACTTCTTATTATCTGGACTTAGCCAGAAAACGGGAGTCATAAGTGACCCTAACTCAAATTTTCCCTCCTTATCCAAGAAAGGGAGACCCTTGGTGGTGCAAAGGGTTAGTGCTTGGCTGCTAACCAAGATGTGGAGGTTGGAGTCTGCCCAGAGACTTCTGGGAAGAAAGGCCTGGGGATCTAGTTCTGAAAATAAAGAAATAAAACCAGCATCTGAACACCCTATGGAGCACAGCTCTACTCTGACACACATGGGGTCATCATGAGTCGGGATGCAAGCGGCGGCCTCTGGTTTTTAAACAACAGGGTGTGGGTTGGGTCTGGAGTACTTCTGAGTTCTGAGCTGAGGCCTCATGCTTCTGCACTTCTGAGAACTCAGTCACTGACAAGACTGCTGGAGGATGAGAGACTGTGTGAAACAGAGAGGAGTCATTCTGGCTGAAGTAATTTACCTCAGCCAGGCCCCAACCAACACACTAGGTGAGCACAGATGCATAAAAATCCAGTAATGGTCAACCAAGACCAACATGGATCAATGGAACCATCCAGCTGTCCCACAGACTCCTGAGAATTGACAGCCTCTTGTGGTACGAATGGTTTGTGCTTGACTATTAACCTAAGGTTGGTAGTTCAAACCCACACAAGGGTGCCATAGATGAAAGGCCTGGCAATCAGCTCCCATAATGATTATAGCCAAGAAAATGCTATGGACCAGTTGTACTCTGTCACAATGAGTTGGAATTAGACTTGACAGCAATGGGTTTTATTGTTTTAAACTATTGAATTTGGGGTTGCTTTTTGTTACACTTCATTATTGGGGCAATAGATAGCCCAAAACAACCCTGGATGGCTCAGTTAAGTACTTAGCTCCTAACCAAAATGTTGGCAGTTTGAACGCACTCAAAGGTGACCTACTTCCCAAAGGTCACAGCCATTAAAAACCCGGTAGAGTGCAGCACTGCTGAAACACATGGGGTCTCCATGAGTCAGAATCTACCCAATGGCAGCAGAGGTTTTTTTTTTTTTTTCCTTAAATATTTCATAATTGAGGTCAGGCTCTAACTTAGTTTCAGCTTATCCCAAGGAGATATCATGACCACTGGAGTCTACCATGATCTTTCTCAAGCTGAATTTCTTTACCGTACAATTTGGCATCAGCCTTAGTTTTGTCTTGTGAGTTCCCTATTTTTCTCTTGGACATAAGAGGTTCACTGTGTTATCTCTTCATCTTGTCCCACTGTCACATCTCATTCAGTGTCATCATATGGTCCACAGGAAGAAAAGAATTTCAAAACACTGAAGAAAAGTTCAGTGTTCTCCAAGAGGAACTTACTTAATGTCCAGGTTAGAGGGTGCTAGGCCTACTTGCCTCAACCCACATACAGTGTTAGCCTGTTCCTGGGAAATCAACCTTCTCTACTAGATTGCAAGCTTCCTGAAGTCAGCATCCATAGCCTGTCCTTCTTCTGTACCATATCTGATTCCACCCCCAAGATCTCACCAAACACGGAGAACCAGGCAACCATAAATCACTGCTGATGGACTGATGACTTGACTGATCCTTTAAAAGATGTCAAAATAACCAGCCCTTCCTAAGTGGTGGCTGTTTTGCCATTATTGCTGGTCTTGTCCTCTCCCCCTTATTGCTCCTTGATTACTGCCAAGAAAGATCCCTCAATCCCAAACCCAGTGAGTCTATTTCATTTCCTAATTACTATTTCTGCTAAGAACATGTCTTGTGGTATCTACTCCAAATTTCCCCTTCTGTAGCTTCAGGCCATTTCTCCTTAGTCTAAATCTTTTGCAAGGAAGAATAATTCCCTTGATTAATTTATACTGTTATCTTGAGCTGTTTGTACGTCATGGTTTCTACTCTCCCTGGAGTCTCTTTTCATTAGATGAGAAGAATAAAATTTCTCTCACTATTTCTTGCCTGTACCTAAATTTTTGGTTTACAAATCTCTAAGGTCTACCTAGGTGTTGTAGTTAGTTGTTTTTCTTTCTGGGCTGATGTATAAAAATTGCTTGCACTAGTGAGTGTTTACTCTGTGTGCCAGGCACTGGGCTGAGCATTTTACACACATTATTTTGTTTAACTCTCAGAATGAGGTGAGTGCTGTTAATAACTCTATTTAATACGTGAAGAAACTGAACCCTGAAAAAGTAAAGAAATGTCCACAAGCTCACACTACCAATTGGTGCCAGAATTGGGGTTTGAGCTCCTGGCTTCAATTCTGTCTTCAAAACTTTCTCCAAAGGAGCTCTGGTGGCTCAGTTGTTAAGGCATTTGGCTGGTAACCAAATGGTTGGTGGTTTGAACCCATCAGTCACCCTGTGGGAGAAAGATGAGGCTGTCTGCTTCCATAAAGATTTATAGCCTTGGAAACCCTATGGGGCAGTTCTCCTCTGTCCTGTCGGGTTGCTATGAGTCAGGATCAACTCGAAGCCATGGGGTTTACTCTTTCCATATACAGCCATCACACAGCTTTCTCTGTGATTCTCTTCAGGCCATGTAAATAACACCATGTTGTCTTTTTTGGTTATTTCATTTTCATCTGCTGAGAGTTTATGTGCTTTTGAGCACGTGACCTTGGACAGGTTATTTTCCAATCTGAGCAATGGGAGAGTAGTAATGCTTCTTTTGATGTTCAGAAGGGGTATTGTGTGTGAAGATTCAGTGTAAACTATGAATCACAATTCTAATTAGAACAAAGTGTCTTACTGTTCTGAATGGTTTATTCTCATTACTATTAATTGCTCATTTAATTATTATTAATTTTGATAGTGGGAAATTGGATAGTAGGGAGCTTAATAAATCCAAATATATAAAAATAGTCTATTGTTTATTTTATGATGCAGCAACCTGGTCCAGACTTGGAATTCTATCCTTCCGTTTCTTCTCTGACTGTTGTATGAGCTGGGGCCAATCATCGATTATTGTACAGTCACTGGTTGACTTATTAGTGTCACACTCTAATCTTTCCTTGTTGGTGGTGAAGGGGTGTGGTGAAATGAATTCTTCGATGTGGTGTTTTGTCTTGGTTCTGTGAAAAAATTATAGCTTTGTAGATTTTCCATTAAGTCCTGAGAAATTGTCATAGTACGTAGTACCCTTGTTATAGTAGCTCTAGTTCTTTAGAGAAACTGGTTATTTTTGCCCAAAGAAAAAGTCAGTCTTGCCTGCAGAAAATGTCAGTTATTATCCAAATGGGTGAAACTACTTGTGGTCCAGAGAAGAGGTTGCTCAGTTTAGTTCAGTTATTATGCAAACAGTGGCTTGAAAATCCACCCAATAGGATTGACCCACTTGGCTATATAAGCAGACAACCTCACAGAGATGGTCAAATGCAAAGATGAGTCAAAGCAGAGAAGTGAGGAGAGAAGCAGCAGAGAGAGAGAAAGAGAGAGAGAGAGAGAGAGAGAGAGAGTTAGAGAGAGAGAGAGAACTGAGCATCTTTGGTCATAAGACTTGCCATAAAACAAACAAAAAAACTGAACTCACTGCCATTGAGTCAATTGTGACTCATAGCAACCCCCTTTGGGTTTCCAAGGCAGTATATCTTTACAGAAGCAGATTACTCAGTCTTCCTTCTGTGGAATGGCTGGTGGGTTTGAACCACCAGCCTTCTGGTTAGCAGTCATATGGCTTAGGCACTATACCACCAGAGCTCCTTGAAGACTTGCTAGTGGAGTAATATAATCTGTAATACAGTCAGGGGCTGTAATACTGAAGACAGCTAGAGGACAGAAAGAGAGAGAGAGAGAGCCCAATGGTGTGCACAGCTGAGAGGGGACAAAAGTGGGTTTGCCTGGCTGAGAAATTTGAGAGAGCTGTGGTCCACTGAAGGGACAGAGGAGCCTTCACTCTGGAGATCCTTCCAGACCTGGCTTGTGTGCTTCTTGACACTGGTCCTGAATTGTAGCCTGTTACTCCCAAGTTGATCCTGATCCCAAGTTACAGTTTGTTACTTCTCTAATAAACCATGGAACTGTAACTACAGTTTGTGACTTCTGTGTGACGCTATAGAAAATTAACAAGCCCAACAGAGGGAAAAGAACTGAAGGGAGGTGGAGTAGTTGGTGGCAGAGATGATGGAATGGGAACAGCAGCTTGGAGAAGCTGGAAATATGGGACATATTTCTTTTCTTTTTTTTTTTTTCAGAGAAAATTCACTTTCCATTCAACAGTTCCTACACATTTTGCTTTGTGACATTGAGTGCAATTACCACAACATAACAGCTCTTTTCCCACTTCCTCCCTGTGATCTCACCCCACCTGTCCTTTCTTATACATTTCTGCCTTCTGAGCAAATGCTGTCCTTCTCATCTCCTGTGGATGCTTGTAATAGGGAGTGTACCCCCGATGTAGGAGCTCTGGTAGCATAGTGGCTAAAGCACTTGACTCTTAACCAGAAGGCTGGTGGTTCAAACCCACCAGCCACTCCTCAGAAGGAAGGTTGGGCAATCCTACTTCCGTATTGAGGAATTTCCCTTCCATTCCTAAGTTGAGTGTTGTTGCTATAAAAGGATGTTGAATTTTGTCAAATGCCTTTTCTGCATAGATTGAGCTGATCCTTTTGTTCTTTCCCCAATGTTGGAATTCTTAAACCTCACTTGTTGTTGTTGTTGTTATGTGCCGTGGAGTCGGACCTGACTCATAGAGACCCTTCCTTGGGTTTCCCAGGCAGTATCACTACGGAAGTAGATTGCCCCATCTTCCTTCCGAGGAGTGGCTGGTGGGTTTGAACCGCCAGCCTTCTGCTTAGCAGTCAAGTGCCTTAGGCACTACACTACCAGAGCTCCCTAAACCTCACTTTGTTGTTGTTGTTGTTATTTGCAGGCGAGAGTCGGCCCTGACTCATAGCGACCCCTCCTTGGGTTTCCGAGGCAGTGAGGCAGTATCACTACGGAAGTAGGATTGCCCAACCTAAACCAGGTTTCCCCTTAAAGTCACCTTGGCCCATATCTTTCTTTCCTCTCTCTGCATCACAGCTCTAACACATTAGCATTCCAAATTCCCTGTGATCTTAAAGTAATTATAGCCTTATCTGGTGATTTGGGTGCTTGTTATTTGCAGGATTTTGCATGTACTGATATGAGACCTCATTGCCATTAAGCTGATCTCTACTCATAGCAACCATAAATGAAAGGACAATTGACCCATAGGATTTCCAAGGGTCTGGTAGCATAGTGGCTAAAGCACTTGACTGCTAACCAGAAGGCTGGCGGTTCAAACCCACCAGCCACTCCTCGGAAGGAAGGTTGGGCAATCCTACTTCCGTAGTGATACTGCCTCGGAAACCCAAGGAGGGGTCGCTATGAGTCGGGGCCGACTCCACGGCACATAACAACAACAACAATCTTTACAGAAGCAGACTGCCATGTCTTTCTCCAGTGAAGCTGCTGGTGGGTTCAGACTGCCTTCCTTTTGATTAGTAGTTGAGCAGTTAACCACTGCCACTAGGACTTTCTGATATAAGAGCATCCAAGAATTTTCCAGAATGTTTGCTTGGGGGTCACCATAAGAGTCTAAGAGTCAATGAGAAGATATGAGATCACAGGATGAAAACTCTGAACATCTGTGAACAGGAAGTGAGAGTTACAATTTCATCCTCAAAGTTTTGGGATCTCGTGATCAGGGTCCCCCCATAATGAGAGTTGTTCAATGATGGGGGCAGAGATTTATTCATTGCTTCATTTAATAAACATTTACCCTTGGTCTACTATGTACCAGGCAGTATTTTAGAGGCTTGAGATTTAATGGTGAGTGAGACAAAATTACCTGGTCTAAGGAAGCTCCATTTCAATGAAAAAACAGATAAGAAACCAGTAACCAAGCAAATAAATAGCCTCCTGTCAGACAGTAATAAGTGCTGTGAAGAAAACATTTATCAGATGAGATGTAGGGACTGCTGGGGGAGTGGTGGGGTATTTTTAGACAGAATGCCAGAGAAGGTGTCTCTTAGCAGTGACATTTAAGCAGAAGCATGACTGATGCAAAGGAGGCAGCAAATGGAATATTGTGAGGAAAGAGCACTCCAGGCAGGGGCAGCAGCTAGTGCTGAAGTCCTGGACGTGAGAACAACCTTGGAGTACCCAAGAAACAGCAGAAGGCCTGTGTAGCTGTAGTTAAGGCAACAAAGAGAGAAGTGGCAGGAGGTCAAGTCAGGAGGGCTTGGGAAGATTGGACTCTGTTCTCAGTGTGATGGGAGGTCATGCAGGGCTTTGAGTGGGGGACTGATCCATTCTGATTTGTGCTTTTTATAAGACTGTGGTTTTTGTTCGATGCTGTCAAGTTGGTTCTGACTCATCGTGACCCAATGGACAACGGAACAGAAAAAGCCCAGGCCTGTACCATCCCCACAGTGGCTGCTATGTTTGAGCCCATTGTTGCAGCCACTGTGTCAATCCATCTCATTGAGGATATTCCTCTTTTTCCCTGACCCTCTGCTTTACCAAGAATGGTGTCCTTCTCTAGAGACTGGTCTGTTACTACCACTCATCTGTCAGCTTGTCATACTAGGGTGGCTATGCCACTGGTATTTTAAGTCTCAGCAGGGTCACCCATGTTGGATAGGTTTCAATGGAGCTTCCAAACTAAGACAGACTGAGAAGGAGCTGCTGATGTCCTTCTGAACAAGTTGACCAGTGAAAACTTTATGGATTTATGAGATTACATGGTGTTACGTGAGGACTGGAAGAGGATTAGGGGAGAAGTCCTCAGCTGGTGCACATCAAAGTGGAATTGTCATATAGTTCAGTTCATTCTCTCAAAGTGGTTAAGAGTTTCCTGTGAAATCAGACAGGTGTAGGGTTGAGCCTAAGCTCTTCCACGTAGTGACTCTAAGCTTTTGGTTCTTCATCTGTAATGAAACAAACCAAACCCACTGCTATCAAGTCAATTCCATTGCATAGTGACCTACAGAACAGTGTAGAACTACCCCCAAAGTGTTTCCAAGGCTGTAAATCTTTATGGAAGCAGACTGCCACATTTTTCTTCCATAGAGTGGCTGGTGGGTTCAAACACCAGCATTTTGGTTAGCAGCTGAACGTTTTAACACTGTGCCACCAGAGCTCCTTTCATCTGAGAGATAATAATAGAGACGCAGTCATGGTTCTGGGGTAGAATTCACGCCTTCCACTCAGGAGACTCAGGTTCGATTTCTGGCCAATGCACCTCCTGGCCACCCACCACCCATCTGTCAGGGGAGGCTTGCATGCTGCTAGGATGCTCAACAGGTTTCTATGGAGCTTCTAGACTAACACAGACTAGGAAGAAAGGCCAGTTGATCTACTTTCAAAAATCAGCGAGTGAAAACCCAACAGATTACAACAGTCTTATTTGCAATAAATCATGGAGATGGTGTAAGATGGGGCAACATTTTGTTCTGTTATCCATGGGGTTACCATGGGTTTAGTGCTGAGTTGAAGGCAGCTAATTACAACAATAATAGAACTACCTCATAGGATTGTTGTGAAAAATACTTAAGATATTACATCTCTGGTGTTTATTAACAGAATAGTAAGGTTCCTCTGTGGTTTGTGATTGGCTGCTCATCTAAAGGTTGACAGTCTGAATCCACCCAGCAGTACAACAGAAGAAAGGCCTGGCTATCTACTTCCATAAAGATTATGGCAAGAAAATCCTGTAGAGCAGCTCTATTATATAACCCGTGGGGTTGCCGTGAGTTGGAATCAATGCAATGGCAGCAAGTTTTATTTATTTATTTATTTTTTGGTTGAGCACGTGGAAAAAAGAATGGCCAGACTTCATCTTACCTACTTTGGTCATGTTATCAGATGGGACCAGTCCCTGGAGAGGGATATTATGCTTGGAAAAGTAGAGGGTCCACAAAAAAGGGGAAGACCCTGCAATGAAGGGTTCAAGCATGGCAAGGATTGTGAGAATGGTGCAGGACCAGGCATTGGTTCAGTCTGTTGTACACAGGGTTGCTATGAGTCAGAGATGACTCAGTGGCACCTAAGAACAATAACATAATAAGTATTCAATAAATATTACCCCATTTGGTGATGATGATGATGATAAAAATAACATATATTCTAAATTTATATTCCCATTGTACTGGAGGGAATTTTCAAGTTAACAAAATCTCGTAAGTATCTGTAAGTCAGACTGTAATCTATTACTGTAAACAAAGCTTTATTGGAACACAGATATGTCAATTCATTTACATAGTGTTTATGCTGCTTTTGAACTACAAAGATAGTGCTTGAGTTGTTGTGATGGAAACTGTGTGGTCCACAGAACCCTCTTTACCAGTCAACTGGAACCAGCTTAGGATTCTACATGGGCACCAGAAGGACCTGCCTAAAGTGCTAATCTGAAGATGGCAGCTCTGTCTCGCTGCCATCAGTGGCTCTTTGCCATCTACAGGTTATGTCCACCCTCCCTCCTATTCATGGTATCCAAGTCCTTTGTGACCTGGCTTCTGCTTAATTCTCCAAACTCACCTTCTGGTTTCTCCCTCATACTGCTTGACTCAGCACGTGGACCTTCGTACTGTTCATCCTCCCCAGGGGGTTTTGTCTTGTTGTTTTCTCCATCTGATATGGCCTCCTTCTCTAGCCCCTACTCTACCCTCATCTGGTTCTCTTTCTCATCTTTTGAGACTCAGATTGGGCATCATTTCCCCAAGAGCATTCCTTGACCTTTTCACTGCCATCCTTGTCCCCACTGGTATATGTCAGTGCCCTTCTTCAGTTTTCCTTCAGTACCTTCTGCATATGTTCATCAATTAACTCTAAGTTTCTGTTCATTAGTCTGTCTCAACTGGAATAAGGCTAACTTAAGTAGGCTTAAATAATAAGGAAATATCTAGGCTCTTGCTACTGGGACTATGGGGGCAGATTGGGCTTCTCATCTTACCTGGAGGCTTATGCCCAGTTTCTCTGTGAGTCTCTTGGCTCTGTTGGCTCTTATGTGCTGGCTTCATTCTCAAGTTGGATTCAAGGTGGCTATAATGCTTTCACCATGTCCATTAGTAACAATGTCCAGAGAAAGAAAGCAAACATTTCTTCTTTTCTTGTTGACCTCATTGAAAGGTCAATTTTCTGCATTGGCTCTACTAACTGGGAAGGCCATGGGATGGCTGAGTCAGACCTGGGTTCCTGTACTACTCACTCACTGACAAAGCTAAGTCTCCTTAGAACCATCATGCCCACCCCTTATGCCAGGAAGGGATCACCTTATCCAGTGGACCATGGGTGGAATGAGGCAGATTACTGAGCAATCGTGAGTGTCTGCTAAGAAGAAGGAAGGGGCTGCAGATACTAAGTATGCTCTCTACAATGTCTTCTACTGTGCTTGAATTGCTCATGAGATGGGAGTCCTTGGGGACAGTGGTGTTGCCTCTTTTATCTTCCTAAGTCCAGCACTTGACAGTCACATATAGTAAGCATTCATGAAAAATTTCTTGAATGACTAAATTATAATGGCATTAAAATATAATTCAATTATCAGGAAATATGACCTTCAAGAAACACACACACACACACACACACACACATTTTGGTCAAGTGCAGACAGTCAATGTATACTTTATACCACTTTATTTGCTGCCTAAATAACCAGCCTTACTCCTTGTTATTCTGGATGATTTATATCTTTCTGATACAGAAATGCCATTGCCCAAAATTAAAATTGAGTCTGTAGTTGATAAAAGTTAAAGGACAATGGGTCCCAGTGAAAAATGCAGACTGATGGGCAGCTAATGAAGAGCATCTGAAACCATGCCCTTCACCTTTGGCTGGGTGCTGGTGAGGGCAATGCTGAAGGCAGAAATTCAGCAAGCTGAATTAATGTCCAAATATTCTGAAGCTGTTGAGTGAATGATTCCTAGGAGCTTTAACCACCATATTCCAAGTCCCTCAGGGGACAAAAGCATTTGGATTTAATTAATGTGACTTTCGGCACTTGACTTCACTCTGTGGGCCTGCAGGATCTTGGTGGAAACTGGGCTGACCTCTTCTAATTACAACCTTTGGTTTCAAGGGACTTGAAGCCAACTGGAACCAGCTTAGGATTCTGGACTCATGGTGAATCCATGTGTGTTGCAAATGATGCTTGCCTCCTCATCAAAAGGATGATTGTGGGAGTCCACCCAGAGGAGCATTGGAAGAAAGGCCTGGTGATGGACTTGGTTTTTCTACTTTTATTGTGATTTGGGTGAAAGTTTACAGAGCAAATTCATTTTCAAATACATTTTGTTTCATGACATTGATTGCAGTCTCCATAATGCAACAGCTCTCTTCCCACTTCCTGCCTGTGATACCTTTTCCCTGTGACCCTCTTTAATGTGCATTCCTCCCCTCTGAGCTATCTCCCTGCACAAATACCGATTTTCTGATCTCCCATGGGTGATTGTTCTAACGAGTGTACCTACCTGGTGTAAATATTCACCTTATACACCTGTCTGTTTGTTGGGAAGCCATGGGAGAGAGTTCAATTCTAGGCCTGAGGGATAACTAGGAGCCATAGTCTCAGGGGTTTCACCAGTCTCTATCAGACCAGTAAACCTGGTCTTTTTTTTTTTTTTTATGATTTTGAGTTTTGTTCCATATTTTTTTCCCACTCTATCCAGGATCTCCTACACTGATCCTTTTCCAAGTGGTTGACAGTTGTAGTTGGGTGCCATCTGGTTCTGATCTCAGGGTCATGTAGGCTGAGCTTCTCATGGTCCACTAGTCCCTTGGAATAATTGTTTCCATATGTCTTTGGTTTTCTTCATTCTTCTTTGCTCTGGACAAGGAGAGAGCAATTATCACATCTTTGATGGCTGCTTGCAAGCTTTTAAGATGCCAGTCACTAGTCACCAACGTAGGATGTAGAACAATGTTTTTGCGTAGTATGTTATGCCAACTGAGCTTGATGTTCCCTGCTACTGTGGTCCCAAGCTCCTGGACCCAACAACTTGCTTCCTTGGGGTGGTTGGCTTTGACTAAGAAGTTATCATAGCTTCCTGTGGCAGTGGGATTTTAATTTTTTCTTAGGGGCTTAAAAGTTTTTACTTGTGGTTGTTAAAACAATTAGCATAGTGAGCTTACAAAAATACCTGGGGGGGCATGAATGGCAAAAAATTGTAGAACATGAGTGTTATTTGCTTAAAAATACAGTATATTTTTCCCTCCTTGCCAATGATAAGTTCATGTGTGGGCATGCAACCAAATTCTGCTCAAAAAATGGAAAGAGACATTTACTGGGAGATTACTTCATTGCCTTTAGGAGGTAGAGTCACTAGAAGTCCCACTCTTTCTTTCCCACTGGACAGGAATGAAACACAACATGGCCAGATTGCTACTGGCACTCAAGCTTTGGAAGCTAGTTTGGGTTTATCATTTATCATTCTCATTTAGTAGCTTTGTGACCTTGAGCTAGTTTGTCTCTGTTTTGTCATCTGTAAAATGGGATTATCAATAGTAATGACACATAGACTTCTTCTTATTGTTGTTAAGTGCCCTCGGGTTGGTTCCAACTCATAGCAACCGTATGTACAACAGAAGGAAACATTGCCCAGTCCTGAGCCATCCTCACAATCATTGCTATGTTTGAGCCCATTGTTGTGGTCACTGTGTCAATCCATCTAGTTGAGAGTCTTCCTCTTTTTCATTGCCTCTCTATTTCAGCAAGCATGATGTCCTTCTCCATGGACTGGTCCCTTCTGATAACATGTCCAAAGTACATAAGACCAAGTCTCGTCATCCACACTTCTAAGGAGCATTCTGGATGTACTTCTTGCAAGACAGATCTTTTTGTTCTTCTGGTAGTCCCTGGTATATTCAATATTTTTCCCCAACACTGTAGTTTAAAGGCATCAATTCCTCTTCAGTCTTCTTATTCACTTCCCAACTTTTGCATGGGTATTGAGATAATTGAAAATACCATGGCCCGAGTCAGGCACTACTTAGTTCTCAATGTGACATCTTTGCTTTTGAATATTTTAAAAAGGTCTCTTGTAGCAGACTTGCCCAACGAAATATGTTGTTTGATTGCATGACTACTGCTCCCATGGATGTTCACTGTGGATCCAAATAAAATGAAATCCTTGGCCACTTCAATAATTTATCCATTTATCATGATGTAGATTATTGGTCAACTTGTGTGGATTTTTGTTTTCTTTATGGAGAGTTGTAACCCATGTTGAAAGCTATAGTCTTTGATTTTTATCATGAAGTACTTCAAATCCACTTCGCTCGCAGCAAAGAAGGTAGGGTTCATCTTCACATTGAAAGTTTTCAATGAGTCTTCCCCCAATTGTCATGCCTTGTTTTTCTTCATGTAGTCCAGGTTTGGGATTATTAGCTCAGTGTGCAGATTGCGTAAGTATGGTGAAAGGATACAACCCTGACACACATCTTTCCTGATTCTAAACCATGCAGTATTCCCTTGTTCTGTTTGAATGACCGCCTTTTGGTCTATGAATATGTTTGTCATGAATACAAATACAAACAAACAAACTCACTGCCGTCGAGTCGGATCCAACTTATAGTGACCCCTCCTTGGGTTTCTGAGGCAGTATCACTATGGAAGTAGATTGTTCCATCTTCCTTCTGAGGAGCAGCTGGAGGGTTTGAGACACCAACCTTCTGGTTAACAGTCCAGTGCCTCAGGTACACATAAGTGCTCTGGAATTCCACTTCTTTGTAATGTTATGTATAATTTATTTTTACCCACATAGTCAAATGCCTTTGCATAGTCAATAAAACACAGGTAAACATCTGTCTAGTATTCTCTGCTTTTAGCCAAAATCCAGCTGACATTAGCAGTGATATCCCTCCTTTCATGTCTTCTTTTGAACCCAGCTTGCATTATTGGCAGTTCCCTGTGGATGTACTGCTGCAAACATTTTTGTATTCTCCTCAGCAAAATTTTACTTGTGTGTGATATTAATGATTTGTTTGATAATTTTAACACTCTGTTGGACCACCTTTCTTTGGAATGGGCATAAATATAGACCCCTTCCAGTTGGTTGGCCAGGTAGCTATCTTCCAAATTTCTTGGCATAGGCAATGTGCTCCCAGAATTGCATTCATATGTTGAAATATCTTAGTTAGTATTTCATCAATTCCTGGAAACTTGTTTTGGGCCAGTGTCTTCACTGCAACTTGGATGTCTTCCTTCAGTACCATTGGTTCTTGATTATATGCTACTTCCTGAAAAGGTTGAATGTCAACAATTCTTTTTGTTATAGAGACTATATATTCTTTCCATCTTCTTAGGATACTTCCTGCATTGTTTAATATTTTGCCCATAGAATACTTTAATATTGCAACTTGAGGTTTGAAATTTTTCTTCACTTCTTTCAACTTGGGAAATGCTGAGCATTTTCTTCCCTTTTGGTTTTCTAACTCCGGGTCTTTCCACATTTCATTGTAATACTGCCCTTTGTCTTCTCGAGTTGCCCTTTGAATCCTCTGTTAAAATCCTTTATTTCATCACTTTTTCCATTTGCTTTATCAGAGTGTCTTCTCACATTCATTTTGGACTTTTCTTTATTTCCTGCCTATGAGTTGCAATCAACTCAACAGCAATGGGTTTACAGGCTTTTTACAAGCTATGAATTAATTTATATACATAGGGTGCAAACGTCATACCAAAAGTCATTAAGATGTTGCAGGACTGGGCAACATTTTGTTCTATTATATTTAAGGCCACCCTGAGTTGGAGCCGACTTGATAGCAACTAATAACAACACAAATATCAAGTGCTTAGAGATGCCCTGCCTTTGGTAAGGTCTCCATAAATATAAGCTGTTGCCATTAATTTATTACCTTTGACAGGAAGGGGAATTAGAGTTGAAATGAAGACTGCATCCAGGAGGACACCAATGAGTTGCAGGAGCCAATGAAACACACCACCCTCAGCTGCCATTTCAGATTTACACATCTATGAGCTAATCAGCTGCCTCATAAATTATACCACTTTGAGTTAGATTTTCAATTGTTTGCTAGCAAAACTGTCAGAATACATATAACACACCTTTAACTCAGTTTTACTTTTTCAATCCTGGACTAGTTCCTAGTGCCAAGTTCCTGTCTTGACAAACTATCTTGGGTGGCTGCTTGTCCTTACCCTTGTTGTTGTTGGCGCCTACTTGTGGTGACCTTGTTAGCTATCACAGAAAAGAGCATTGCCCAGGCCTGTACCATATTCATGATCTTTCATGCATCTGAGCCCATTTTTGAGGCTCTTGTGTCAGTCCCATCTCCTTAAGAGTTTCCTTATTTTTGCTGACCTTTCCTGATGACATCTTTAAAGTAAGAAAGATAAAGTCTCACATCCTTGTATCTAAGGAGCATTTTGGTTGTATCCTATAAGACTGGTTTGTTTGTTCTTCTGAAATTCCACAATATAGTCTATCTTCATTGCACTGTAGAAATTGTAGTCTCATGCTGATCTAATTTGAATTGAGAAGGACTCTATTCTCGGTCACTTGAACCACTAAGTTAGGTCATTTTCAATCTTACCTATTAACATCGAACAGCAAACTTGATATATGGGGCTGAACTCACATATGAAGTCAAGTGTTCCCTTCTCAATTATGCCATTGCATTTGTGGGTTCAAAACTGCACTCCTGGGTTAAAATGCCGCTTTTCACTTTCCAGAATAATGCACCAATGTGTGATGTGAAAATCCTTCTTGCCTTCTCTCCCTGACCTGAAGGGTCAAGTTTAAAGACAATTTAAAAAACATCATTCTTTGTTTAATTTGCATTATACTTTGTATCACCATAATCAAGCAATAGATTTACGTTATAGTCACTTCTTATAACAACAATAGACAGAATTAGAGGAACAAGTTTAATCAACACTCACACTACAAAGCATGACAGGCTTGACTGATAAAAGCATCTGGTGAATTTCCTTTCTATTTTTCCAACGAATAAGTGGTCTTGTGCAACCTGATTTCTTAAAATACATCCTTGACCCTGTTTTGAGGTCCTGCCTGGAAGTGGATCCGTTCCCCTTCTCGAGTAGCTGCAGTAGTTCACTCTCCAACCACTCTCCTTATCATATTTTCATTCTTGGTCACTAAACCAGTTACTGTCAAGTCCAACTCATGGAGACTCGAAGTGTTGTCAGAGTAGAACTGTGCCCACAGAATTTTCAGTGATTTATTTTTTTCAAGCAGATGACTAGGACTTTGTTCTGAGATGTCTCTGGGTGGACTTGAACCACCAATCTTTCAATTAGCAGGAAAGCATTCTAACTGTTTATATCACTGAGAGATTCTTATCTAAATTTGGGTCCTCTGTAAATCCCTCTCATAGCAGCTTGTCCTTCCTTTCATGGTAGTTATATTTATGTAGTTATTTATGTATTTTCATGGATAACGTCTGACTTTCCCTTTAAGCTGTAAGCTCATGAAGGTGGTCATCTGTGACAACCTTAACTCCAGAGCACAACAAACAGTAGGTGCTCAATAAATATTTCTTGAATGACTACATGGTAGTGCCTCCTCCATATGGCATATCCTTTTTTATTTTCTGGATGAGATAAAGACTTTAATTTTTCTCTTTTCATCCTGGATTGAGTGGGAGGAAAAATGTGGAACAAAATTAAAAAACATGAATATGACCGGAATTAGAAAGAGACTGGTAGAACCTTGAAATTATGGCCCCGGCTTACTCTTAGAGCCTAGAAATGGACTTACATGGATTGGCTCTCAGCCCAACAGTAGAAAGACCTACATACAGAACACCTAAACCAGGTCGATGTACCCACCTACTCTGGGGAGATGCATCCCTTGTATCGATCACCCATGAGACATGTCACGTGGTGGGAAAGCTGAACAGACAGGAATGCATAGATAAGAAGGGCACAGGGAGGGGGTGGTCACAGGGAGGAGTTTGCTATGCAAATTTGCACCCAAAGCACAATAAAAAAAATGATAATATTTTTTTTCTCTTTTCATACCCGTCTGACTCTGTCCCTACTTATAACATGGGCCACTGTCTTAGTCTGTTAGTGCTGCTGTAACAGAAACACCACAAGTGGAAGGCTTTAATAAATGAAACTTGATTTTCTCAGTTTAGGCACCTAGCCTAATCCAGGGCACTGGCTCTAGGGTAAAGCTCTCCCTCTGTTGGCTCTGGGGAAAGTCTTTGTCTCTTTTCATCTGTTCCTTGACTCCTTGGAGATCTTCATGTGATGTGGTATCTTCTTCATTGCTTCTGTGCCTGCTGTTGTTAGGTGCCATCAAGTCATCCTTGATTCCCATCTACCCTATGTTCAGCAGAATGAAACACTGCGTGGTCCTGTGCCATTCTCACAGTCTTTGCTATTTTTGAGTGTTGTCAGAGCCACTGTATCAATCCATCTTGCTAAGGTTCTTCCCCATTTCAATGGCCCTCTACCAAATGTGATATCCTTCTCCAGGGACTGGTTTCTTCTGACAATATGACCAAAGTAGGTAGGATGAAGTCTGGCCATTCTTGCTTCTAAGGAGTAGTCTGGTTGTACTTCAAACAGATTTTAAAAAACAGATTTGTTTGTTCTCCTGGTCCATGATAGTTTCAGTATTCTTCACCAACACCACAATTCAAAGGCATCGATGCTTTTCAGTCTTCCTTATTCACTGTCCAGCTTTCACATACATATGAAGCTGTTGAAAATACCATGGGTTGGGTAAGGTACACTTTAGTCTTCAAAGTGACTTCTTTACTCTTCAACACTTTAAAGAGGTCTTTTGCAGCAGATTTGCCCAGTGCAATACATTATCTGATTTCTTGACTGCTGTTTCCGTTGGTGTTGATTGTGGAAACAAGTGAAATGAAATCCCTGACAACTTCAAGTTTTTCTCCATTTATCATGATGTTGCTTATTGGTCCAGTTGTGAGGATTTTTGTTTTCTTTATGTTGAAGTGTAATCCATACTGTAGAATGGTCTTTAATCTTCATCAGTAAATGCTTCGAGTCATCTTCACTTTCAGCAAGCAAAGTTGTGCCATCTGCATGAGTCTTCCTCCAATCCTGATGCCATGTTCTTCTTCATATGGTCCAGTTTCATAGATTATTTGCTCAGCATACTGATTGAATAAACATAATGAAAATATATGGCCCTTACTCAGAGCTTTCCTGATTCTGTATCTAATTCTATGCCTTCTGTGCCTAATCTGCTCTTTTCTACCTCAAAAGTGATTGGTTCACTATAGCAAAGAGATGGAAACAATCTAAATGCCCATCAGTGGATGAGTGGATAACCAAATTATGGTCTATGCACACAATGAAATACTATGCTACATTAAAGAACAGTGAGGGATACATGAATCATCTCACAACATAGATGAACCTGGAGGACATTAAGCTGAGTGAAATAAGTCAATCACAGAAAGACAAGTACTGTATGACTGCATTACTGTAAAAAGACAGAGAAGGGTGTGCTTTGGAAAGGGAACTCACTTACTAGGTCATTGGGATAGGGAAGGAAGGGAAGGGATTAATTTTGGGCTAGTCAGGGCCTACATGCTGATGTGGGTAGGGGGAGGAATATGATAACATTAGAAAATGAGAGGATGCCGAATTGTGCACATAAGAGATAGATGACTGATGCTAATACCAACCAATGTGTCCACAATACTGCATTGCCATTAACACCAAACACCAGGCTACAGATAAACACATAAACACCTGAGATGATCAGATGGGGGTCAGTGAACAGAAGTATACTCTAGACCAAGGATAGATTCAGCTGAGGCTAATCTTGCACAGACACCAGTGATACAAAATACCTGCAGTCTTTACAGAAACAATAGAAGACAGACACACAGAGTAATCCCTCACAGACAACCAGACACTATGGGAGAGAGATCCAATTGATCTACCATCTCAGGACCATAGTACTGGGAGACACCTGACTTAATTGGCACAACAAAATACATAAAAGCCTTGCTCCATATCCTACATTGGTGAGTAGCAACTGGGGTCTTAAAAGCTTTCAAACAGCCATCTAAGATGCAGCTAATAGTCTCCTAGTGAAGAATAATGCAAAAAACAAAAAACAAAACAAAACAACAACAACAACAAACAACAAGGGCATTTAGAACCAATCAGCCATAGGACATGATGGCCCTTGAGACCAAAAGAACTATATGGTGCCCAGTTACCAATGCCAATCACTCAGGAAAGGATCAAATCTGGAGATCCTGGATAGAGGTTTTAAGAGGGAAAACGTGGAACAAAATCCAAAAACTCAATAATGACCAGAATTATTGGTCAGATGAAATCTGGTGAGACCCCCAATACTATGGCCCTGGAATATATTCTGGGCCTGGAATAAAATGCATCCCCAGGGGCTGGCTCTCAGCCCAATAGTTATTAACAAGATGTACACACAGACCACTCAACCCAGGACGATGCACCCACATACTCTATGGTAATACATCCCTTAGAGCAATAGACCATGGGATACCAGAGGACCAACATTCAAACTGAGGAAATGTAGGCCAATAGGAGTGCATAAATATGAGGGGCATAGGGGGAGGATTACAGGGTAGGGAGGGAAGGAGACTGGGTTAGGGTTGGACATGATAAATGGAGAGGGAAATTAAATGTACAAGTTATGTTGAATGTAAAACAAGCTCTTAAAATAATAATAATAAAAATGATTAGTTTAAGAGATACTCTACACTGGTATGGCCTCATTAACATAAGAAAGATGCCAAATGGGATTATAACGACAGGTATACTGTTGTTGTGTGCTGTCAAATTGATTCTGACTCATAGTGAGTCTATAGGATAGAGGAGAATTGTCCTATAAGATTTTCTTGGCTGTAATCTTTATGGTAGCATATCGCCAGCCCTTATCTCCTGTGGAGCCAGTGGGTGGGCTCAAACTGCCAACCTTTTGGTTGTAGCCAGTGTTTAAGAAGCTATCTGGGCTTTTTATCCACAGGTATAGGGGTATGATGGTTAGGTTTGTGTGTCAGCTTGGCTAGGCCTGGTTGAGTGGCTGGGCAGCTGGATGTAGTATTCCCCATGATGAGACTAGTAATCAACTCCATGGTGGAATCTACTGGGAGCAGCTGAGTAGCTGCCTTAGGGAATGTGGTCTGCTTCCTGTATATAAGGAGAAGCTTTGAGAATAGTCTCTAGCCTAAGGCACACTTGGACCCTGCATGTAGCCGTGTCGTTGCTCAGCAGCCTGCCATGCTCTGCTGACCTTGGGACTTACAATGGACTTAAGCTAATGGCCTGCTGTGTGGTCTGGTAACATCGGGACTGTGCCTTTTTACTTGTCAACCTTGGGGCTTCTCAGCCTCAGAAGCCAACAGCTGTCTGAGTGAAGAAACGCCTCTAGTTCCAGTGGGCCAGCAGCAGGAAGCAGAGCTGGACCCCAAGGTTGAGGGGCTTTCACCCAGCTCCTAGAGCCTGGCACTTTGAACTTGGACTTAAAGCCTCCAAATAAACTCCTGTTTGATAAGGCCATCCCATTTGTGGTATATTTTCTCATCAGAGCGGCACCAGGTAACCAGAACAAGGGGTTAGTATTTCAGCACATATTTTGGGGGTGTGCAAGTCAATCCATAACAGCCATTTTGATTTCCCTAGGGATTTGCTCTTCCAAGCCAGCCCATCTAGGGTCAGTCTTTATGATATGCCTGAACCATATCCACACTATGGAGATGTACAGCTTGCCTTTGAGTTGTGGTGTTGGTAAAGAATACTGAAAATACCATGGGCTGCCAGAAGAAGAAACAAGTCTGTCCTGGAAGAAGTGCAGCCAGAATGCTCCTTAGATGCAAGAATGGCCAGACATTGTCTCACCTACTTTGGTCATGTTGTCAGAAGGGATCAGTCCCTGGAGAAGGATATCATTTTTGGTGAAGTGGAGGGCCAGCAAAAAAAGGGAAGACCCTCAGTGAGATGGATCAGTGGCTGCAGAGATGGGCTCAAGCAAAGCAATGATTGTGAGAATGGCATAGGACCGGGCAGTGTTTTCTTCTGTTGGGTTGCTATGAATCAGAGTCTACTTGATGACACCTAACAACAACAACAACAACAACAACAACAACATGGTTTCCCTGGGAAGTATCAAGGTAAATTGGTAGAGAGTAAACTATCTTAGGTGTCCACAAGCTGCAACTTGTTTATTTTTCATAATAATAATTGGCAGGGTAAAATATTTTAATTTTCCTATATCTATGTAATTAACGTGTCCACATTAGAAATCAATTATCTTGATAATTACCGTCGGTGCTATGGCTCATAAACTGAACACCAATCTTGCTAACGAACTGAATGAGACATAATTTCTTGTTGTTCAAAGAGATGATCAACTCTAATCAGCAGTAAATTCAATCAAAACTTACTGACATCAATTGAAATCATATTAGAGTTTGTAAAAGTAGGATAATTATGTTCATCTTGTAAGTTGCAGGTATTGTAACAACTCTAAAATTTGAGCCTATTTGAATAAATGCTTACCTTTGCTAGTGCTGCATTAGCAGATGCAGAAACATATAATCTGCATAGATAAATTAGGAGGCTTTTTGTGTTTTTCACTCTTTGCTCTTCAGTTCTGCAGGATTCAATCAATTACACTTTTTTTTTTTTTTTTTAATTCTCTCAGGGTAGCTGGCTGAGCAGGTGCTAGTGTTCAGGGCCACTGAGGCAAGGCAGCCCATTGTCACTTAGTTATTTTTCCTCTCTTACTTTTTTTCTTCATTGTAATTTGGGT